>NC_080041.1:26459492-26517166 GCF_012489685.1 Lotus japonicus | reverse complement strand
TATGAACAGATATTTATCAAAGATTGGGATAAGGTTGAATAGATATTTAGTAAACCGGTACAGTTTTGTTTAGATATCGGAGGATTTAGCTCATAGAGTTACGATAAAAATATGAGAGTGATTTCCGATTCTTCCTACTGATTCCAACGTATTTTAGACACGATATTCACCCCGCTGAATTTCTAATTCTTCAAAGAAATATCGGTATGATTTTTGGTTTTCGAGGCTTGTTTTTAATGCTATATATAGAGGTTGGCAAAACGCGGAAAACGAAAGTTTCGCGATTCTGATTTTTCCGGCTTCATTCTCCGTGAATTCTAAGATAGGTTTTGGCAACATAAATCCAAAACTCAAAAGAGGTTTCCTAGTATTTTAGGTGACTAATGCAAAGTCGGTGTAAAACTATTTTACCCGATAAGTTACTTTTTGCATCGAATGTCGGAATAGAAAACTTCCTTCTGAAGAAAGATTGAAATCATCAAGAGAAATGGGTGTACGCGTGTGGAATCTTCATTTGAAGCTCCGAATAGAAAAAGTCTTCATCGTCGGTTGATTCTAGGGTTTTGAAATACCAGGGTTTCAGTTTCGGCAAACTTCCGATGATTGGAATCGGACGTTCGTAGATTCTAGAGTTTCGCCTCGAAACGATTGTGATATATGGAAAAAGAGAAGTTCTAACATTTCTCTGAAGATTTTTGGAAGAAATTCCTACAGTGTTCCAAGGGTGGAACATAGTCTTATTTCCTAAGGTTCTTGTCCTAGGTTTTAAAGCGATTATTAGTCGTGCTATAACTTAAATCGACTTTGGTACAATCCTTAGACTTTTCCTGAACTTTCTCCTTCATAAATTTATTCCTTTCGATAACTCTTGTTCAGGTTTTTCCTTCACGATACGTCAAGCCTAATCGTAAATGGAAATCTCTTCCACTTATTCTAAGCTTAAAAACTTGGGTCTTACATTACTACCCTCCAAAAAGAAAGTTTCGTCCTCGAAACTTAAGGATCAGTAAAAGTTCTGGATATTATTCCTTGATCTTTTCCTCTAATACCCATATAGCACCGTCCGTGTCTTTGTTCTAAATAACTTTCACTAAAACACTCTGCTTTCTCTTCGATTGTTTCACTCTTCTAGCCCCAATGCTGGTTCGACGACGTCTCAAAAGACCTTTCATCTTCCAGCTCTATGTTGTCCGGTTCGACCACTTGCTCCTTTGCTTTTGTTCGTCCAAAAGACAATGATAGTGAGACAACCAATCCATCCCTAGGATAACATCTAGGTTCTGTTAAGTCAATCAAACAGTTAGTACTCATCATAAGATAGCATCTAACATGCTATACAATATGATTAAGCACTAACTTCAATCAATTCTAAGCGAAAAATCGCTTGGCAGACAATCAATTTTCACTCTTTGCAGAGTCACACAACCTAGCACAGAAGACCTATTCCCCAAAGACTCCCGAAAGACTCGACAAGCTCTGATACCACAGTGTAACACCCCGATTTCGGTGGCGTCACTTTAGTAACCAAAAAGAAAGTTTAAGCGGAAAAACGTGAATATTTTTTTTCGTCGATAATATAAACAAAGACTAAAAGAAATAAACTCCCAACAAAAGATAACAGAACTAATGTATAATATAAATACAGCCCCCCGCTGTAAGTAGCAAACCACGTCACGAGTAAACCTCCAGTGATGGGAAGTAACAGAAGGTAACGCCCGTAGGCAAAGGTACAGACCAAAAGTAAAGGTTAAGTGTCCGCAACACAAACCTCAAAAATGAGAATAAGTCAGCCCAGATGGCCTAAAACAAGACCTCCTAACCCAACCAACTCTCTGTGATTCCCGTAGAGAAACCACACAACAAGCTATAGGCGGGAAACTACCTTGTTCCCAAAAGAAACCATAACGGTCAGAGCTAAGACTCTACTCCTACACTAATCCTATCTCGAGGAGCTCACACCAGCACTAAAACCTACATGCTAGCATGATCGTCGTCCGAATCTGAATCCAGAACGACCTAGTCTATGTACACCATCCGTCCTCCTCTTGCTACCGCGATGCGCTCCTGTTCCGGCATCTCAAACCTAGTCCCCCCGAAGGGTGAACCATCGTGAATCAGTCCGCCATAGACATCTGACAAAGGGCGTTTGTCCGCCAAAGCACACACAGAAGACGCGAGGGTCAACTCCAAAGAATTATGTAAATAATAAATCCAATAGATACAGATATAGATAGCTACTTAGGCTTATAAGTTAGAGATAGCATCCTAGGGTTGTATATTTCACAATGAATATAAAAGACAGTAATAACAATTAACATGCATCAGATAAGATTAACAATTATCAATCACACTCAGCAACTAAGTCAGTATGCATGTTGCATGAAATGATATGGCGGTTAACCCAGTTAACCAAATGCATTCCGGAAAGGGATGGACATCAAACGGATCAGCCCTAACACCAGCCACGGTGGGACCATTTCGGCCCGCGTGCCTCTTACTCCAACAACAGCGGTAGTCAGATCAGCAGTAAACCCGAAGGTCTGCCATTTCGGTCTGCTACAAGAGTCGTCTACAAACGCTCTTACACGGCATTCCGGGTCTTATGACCATTTTGGAAACCGACGAGGTCCAGAGTACGTCCTGTGTTAATACCTCATTAATGTTGCATGAATGCAGGATGATTAGTCAAACAACGTCTCCGAATCTCACTCGACACGTCGCCACGTGTTCTAGCTAAATTAATGTCTCTAAAAGCTTACCCTAAGGTAACAGTCGATTCTGCGACAAAAGACACGTCTCCACAACAACACATAACTCATGATGATCTCCAAATCATCCGACTCATCTCAATCCGATGGTCAAAACTGCTCAACGAGCAAGAGTATCAACATACTCGGAAACTATCAATTTCCCGGACTTATCCCCCGGATAGTCCAACAACACAGCTGCTCCAACAGCACAAGAGCATCAACATACTCAAAAACTTACTAGTTTTCTCAACTCTTGGACTCGACGACACTTCTCATTTTTCAAAACTTAATGTTCAAGCCCTAAACTTTCGTCTGAGTCTTTTATCATTATATTAAGGGTTTTGAGGTTGTTTAATACATTATGGAGGTTCATTATGAAATTGCTTAAGTTTCGTCTCTAATCCTATTAGTTTCAAAGATCCTATAATTCCAATGATTCCCTGGAGAAGGTCTCAAAACAAAAGGTCCATCATCACCCAAGTAATGGCCCGAGAAGTTCCCAGGTAAGCTGGCCGGGCACAATGCCTCATTAAAAGCCCTTCTTGCCTTAGACAGAACAACCCGAGTTCTTACGTGAATTCAAATGGGGTTTTTCCAATATCATTTTCAAACTCATTTTCCTTAGAGAAGGTCTTGATCCATAAAACAATAATAGGGTACGAACCTCGGTCCGTCCCATGAAACTTCCTCAAAATCTCAAAATAAAATCGGCATAACATGCCCGTTATCCTCACTCTGAAGCATAGCAGATATATGTGTAATAACATAGTTAAGTCAGCACAATCCAACAATCATAAATCATGTATCAACATATCCTAATTTAAACACGTAGCACTTAGCATAAATAGCAGATATCACACATCCTAGATTAACCATGTAGCACATAGCATATGAATCATTTAGCACACAATATCAAAGCATCATGAAATCAACAAGCTCGGCCGAAGCCTCAGAAATCATTTCAGACATTTAGCAATTAAGCGCATAACACATAAATCAAGTCGAATTCGTCGACACCTAAAGCATTATCTAGTAAATTCAGAGAGTAGCCCTCACCTGTAGATTCTCCAGGGTTCTCTTCAAACGCTCCTTCACAATCCTCTTTTCCTGCTCCAAGTGTTCCTCCAAACGAATCTTTGAGCAAACGAAGCGAAGGTCAATCAAAACAAGTCAATTCGGTCAATACAACACTAACTAGCGTTAGACAAGGCTTAAGAAGCTTCGGAGTACAATATTTAAGCATGGATAGACGACAGAACCTCGTTCGCTAAAACGAGCATAACTCGAGCTACAGAACTCGGAATGACACGAAACCAACGCCAAAATTTCGACAATCGAAAGAGCTACGCAATGGCTCAGGTCATAGAGACCCAAAAATTATTTTTGGACACGGTACCCTAAGCAATAGGTTTCGGCCACTATGTAAAATAGGGTTTCCAAACTTTTTCTTCGATCTAAATCGATTCCTAGGTATTCTTAGGCGATATCTAGGCTAAGGAAACTCTCAGAAAAATTATCGAATCGAAAACTGTCGCAGGGGTATTTTGGTCATTATTTTTAGCTCAGAATTTCAAAACTGAAATCTCAAAATGCAAATTGGATGGGGACGTCACCAACGACGTTTATGACAACTAATCCTACTAGCACTAAGCTAAGGCGATAGTTTTCAGCCCAAAGGACGAAGCTTTACCCCAAAATGGGTATTTTAAGCAGAAATTGATTCCGGCGGAAATCCGGCGACATAACGGAAAAACTAATCCGACAGAAGTGCTCTTGGGCACGTAAGGAAGATGTTTAGAATCAAAAATGAAGTATTCAGGATAGTTTTGCAAAAACCTCAAAACTATAAGCACAGAAATACATAGAGAAAAGCTATGGAAAAAGCGATCAGAGGTAAGGATTAGCGACTATACCTCGAAACCTTGAAGTTGCAACTGTTGAATCAACGATCAAGCAAGAAATGAAGAAAAGCTCTCCTCCTCCTTCTTCTCTCCAAGCCGCGGGTTGTGTGTGTGTGTTTGTGAGGTTTTTTTTCAAGCTTCACATATTTATAGGGAATGAAATGGAAGATATTTATTAAGGATAGGATAAGTATGAATAGATATTTATCAAGAGTGGATAAGTATGAACAGATATTTATCAAAGATTGGATAAGTATGAACAGATATTTATCAAAGATTGGATAAGGTTGAATAGATATTTAGTAAACCGGTACAGTTTTGTTTAGATATCGGAGGATTTAGCTCATAGAGTTACGATAAAAATATGAGAGTGATTTCCGATTCTTCCTACTGATTCCAACGTATTTTAGACACGATATTCACCCCGCTGAATCTTCTAATTCTTCAAAGAAATATCGGTATGATTTTTGGTTTTCGAGGCTTGTTTTTAATGCTATATATAGAGGTTGGCAAAACGCGGAAAACGAAAGTTTCGCGATTCTGATTTTTCCGGCTTCATTCTCCGTGAATTCTAAGATAGGTTTTGGCAACATAAATCCAAAACTCAAAAGAGGTTTCCTAGTATTTTAGGTGACTAATGCAAAGTCGGTGTAAAACTATTTTGCCCGATAAGTTACTTTTTGCATCGAATGTCGGAATAGAAAACTTCCTTCTGAAGAAAGATTGAAATCATCAAGAGAAATGGGTGTACGCGTGTGGAATCTTCATTTGAAGCTCCGAATAGAAAAAGTCTTCATCGTCGGTTGATTATAGGGTTTTGAAATACCAGGGTTTCAGTTTCGGCAAACTTCCGATGATTGGAATCGGACGTTCGTAGATTCTAGAGTTTCGCCTCGAAACGATTGTGATATATGGAAAAAGAGAAGTTTTAACATTTCTCTGAAGATTTTTGGAAGAAATTCCTACAGTGTTCCAAGGGTGGAACATAGTCTTATTTCCTAAGGTTCTTGTCCTAGGTTTTAAAGCGAATATTAGTCGTGCTATAACTTAAATCGACTTTGGTACAATCCTTAGACTTTTCCTGAACTTTCTCCTTCATAAATTTATTCCTTTCGATAACTCTTGTTCAGGTTTTTCCTTCACGATACGTCAAGCCTAATCGTAAATGGAAATCTCTTCCACTTATTCTAAGCTTAAAAACTTGGGTCTTACAGGAGAGTTCAGAGATATTTTTAGAGAATTTAAAGACATCGAACAGAGATTCTTCCTTGGAGCTTTCCACCTTTCCAGCCTCTTCGTCCACGATCAACTGTAATAATAGCGCAGGCTCAAACCGTTGAACGACCTGGGTAATCGCCTTCCATCCAGCTCCTCCAAGTGGTAGGCCCCTGAACCAAGAACTTTGACAATGCGGTAGGGACCTTCCCAGTTAGGAGTCAGCTTGTTTCCTGGGGCTCCTGATCGCCACTTGAGAACCAAATCGCCAAATTGCATATCCCGGACGCAAACCCTGCTGTTGTACTTGGCTGCCACGCGCTGCTTCATCGCCGTTTCCCGAATGTTTGCCTCGTCACGCGTTTCAGACAAAAGGACCAGCTCCATCGCCATGTTGGCCTGATTCTTCCCTTCAAAATCTGGTTGAGTCCGCCATGTAAAATTGTCAATCTCCACCGGCAACATGGCATCTACCCCATAGGTCATTCTAAAGGGGGTTTCTCTTGTAGTAGATTGCACAGTGGTGTTGTACGACCACAGCACCACTGGAAGTTCATCCAGCCAAGCTCCCTTAGCCTCCTTAAGCCGTCGCCTCAATCCACGTAGGATTACCCTGTTTGCAGATTCTACTTGCCCGTTCGTCTGCGGATGCTCCACAGAGGCGAACCTCATCTGTATGCCCATTTCCTTGCAAAATACCCTTGTTTGGTTGCTTGAAAACTGGGTCCCGTTGTCGGATACGATCGCCCTTGGGATCCCGAACCTGCAAACAATACGCTTCCAGTAGAAGTTGACTATCTTTGCAGAGGTAATCTTGGCCAGGGGCTCGGCCTCAATCCACTTAGTGAAGTAGTCCACCGCTACTAATATAAACTTCATTTGCGCCCTGGCGGTCGGAAAAGGTCCTACTAAGTCCACACCCCACATGGCGAAAGGCCATGGGGCGCTCATCGTTACCAACTCTTTTGGCGGTGCCTTAGACAAATCCGCAAACACTTGAAATTTTTTGCACCGCTTCACAAAGTCCATACAATCCTTCCTGAGGGTGGGCCAGTAGAAACCCGCCCTTAACACCTTGCAAGCCAAAGACCTCCCCCCGATGTGGCTTGCACACACTCCTTCATGCACCTCAGACATTATCGCTTCGTATTTTTCTGGCGGTACGCATTTTAACAACGGCGTCGAAAAAACACGGCGATACAAGTGTCCGTCAATGAGAGTATAGTGGCTCGCCTCTCGCCGTTGTTCCTTCGTGCATTGCTCCACTTCCGCCGGGTCCCCCGCCAAGATAGATATTATGGGACCCATCCACGTCGCCCCTCTGTTCACACATGCCATGAGCTCGCCTTCAATGCTTGGGTACGCCAGCGTTTCCTGAATCACACTTTTGTTGTTGCCGGGCTTCCGTATGCTCGCCAATTTGGCCAACGCGTCCGCCCGCTGGTTTTCTGCCCGAGGAACATACTGTACCACAACCTCTTGAAAAAGTGTCATCAAATATCGCACCCGCTCAAGGTACTTGATCAGATTGGGATCCTTGACCTGGAAAGTTCCCTTCACTTGATTCTCCACCAATTGCGAGTCCATTCTTATCAACAAACTCCCGATCTTTACTTCCCGCGCCAACTTCAATCCGGCGATGAGAGCTTCATATTCTGCCTGGTTGTTCGTTGCTTTGAACTCGAATTTCAGCGATTGCTCCAATACTAGATCCCCCGGTCCTTCTAACGTTACTCCCGCGCCACTGCCGCTACTATTGGAGGATCCATCTACAAAGAGAGTCCACTGAGTGTCCACCCTTTCAAACTGGTCTGGGGTCAACTCGACCACAAAATCAGCCAGTGACTGTGCGCCAACCGTGCCCCGCTTATCATACTGCAACCCATACTCAGATAATTCAACCGACCAAGCAACCAATCTACCTGACAAATCCGGTTTTTGTAACACTTGTCTCAGGGGCAAATCCGTCCGCACCTTCACTGGAAAACTCTGAAAATAAGGTCTCAATCGCCGGGCGATGACGAGGACCGCCAGCGCCGCCTTCTCAATTTTCTGGTATCTGACCTCTGCGCCCTGGAGTGTGTGACTAACAAAATAAACAATTCGATGCTCGCCATCGATCTCCTGTAGTATCACAGAACTCAGAGCGCTATCACTCACAGCAAAATACAAGTGCAGCGGGTGTCCCTGTATTGGTTTTGACAAAATTGGCGGTGATGATAGGAGTTCCTTGAGGCGAACAAAAGCTTCTTCACACTCCACCGTCCACTCAAATGCGACATTTTTCCGAAGACACTTGAAAAAAGGGAAAGATCTGTCACCAGACTTGGGAAGAAACCGAGATAAAGCTGCTATTCGCCCTGTTAAACGTTGGACCTCCTTCACATTAGAGGGGCTTTTCATCTGCTGAATCTCCTTGCATTTATCTGGGTTTATCTCTATTCCTCTAGATGTGATCATGAATCCTAAAAACTTGCCACCCTGAACACCAAAAGAGCATTTCTCCGGGTTGAGGCGCATATTGTGCTTCCTTATCTCGCCAAATGCTTCTTCCAGATCTTGATGATGGTCCAAACCCCGTACTGATTTAACAATCATATCATCAACGTAAACTTCCATGTTTCTTCCCACCTGCCCAGGAAAAACCCTATCCATCAATCTTTGGTAGGTCGCCCCAGCGTTCTTTAATCCAAACGGCATGGTGCGATAGCAATAGTTGACTCTGGCGGTCATGAAAGTCGTTTTGTCCTCGTCTGCCGGGTGCATGCGGATTTGATGATAACCAGAATAAGCATCCATCAAGCTAAGCAGTTCGTTGCCCGAGGCACCATTAACGAGACCATCAATGCTGGGAAGGGGATACGAATCCTTTGGGCATGCTTTGTTTAAGTCTGTGTAATCCACGCACATTCGCCACTTTCCGTTCGCCTTCTTTACCATCACGACGTTCGCCAACCACGTCGGATATTTCACCTCCCTGATGAACTCTGCCGCCAGCAGCTTGTCAACTTCCTGTTGAACCGCTTTTCCCTTGTCCCCGCCCAAGCGCCGCCTAAGTTGTGAAACTGGCTTGACGCTTGGATTTAATGCTAATCGATGGCAGATGAAGTTTGGATCAATTCCGGGCATGTCCTTGCAGCTCCAAGCAAACAAATCTAAGTTCTCGCCCAGCAACTTTGTCAGGCGCGTCTCTTGTTCGTCCGTCAATCTGGTCCCAATCTTCAAAGTGCGATCGCCAAACTTTAGCGCCTTTGTTTCCTCAATTGGCGTGGGCCTGTTCACTCGCTCCTCGCCACGTGGGTCAAGATCCTCATCCGAAGTTTCAATTTCATAACATCTGTGCCCAACCAACGCACTCTTCTTGCCATACAGGTTGAGGCAATTATTGTAACATTCCCTCGCCATCTTCTGGTCAACTTTCAGCTTGCCAACCTGTCCATTGCTTAGTGGATACTTGACTGCCAAGTGGGCTGTTGAAATTACAGCACAGAGGCGATTCAGTGTATTTCGCCCAATGATGACATTGTAAGATGCCACCACCTGGAGAACCAGATACCTTACCTTCAAAACCCTGGCACACTCATCTTCCCCAAATATCGTGTCTAGATCAATGTATCCTCGCACCATTACTTGTTCACCTGCAAAACCTACCAAGGTGCCCGCATATGGAGTCAGATCATTGTCAGTTAGTCCCAACTTGTCGAATGCGTCACCATAGATAATATCAGCTGAACTACCCTGATCCAAGAGTACCCTTCTGACGTTGAAACTATTCAACCTTAATTGCACTACTATCGGGTCATCCTTGTGGGGTTTTATCCCCTCAAAGTCTGCCATCGAGATTGTTATGTCAGGATGCACGAATCCGAAAGCAACTTCATGAACCGAATTGACTGCACGAACATGACGTTTTCGCGCCGCATGGGTGTCGCTGTAAGATCAAGTTTTGATCTAGTAGTACAACTCTATGTTTTGATGATTACAAGTTAACCTTTTGATATGAACAATTGTGGTACTCTAACGTGTTTTTCTGAGTGTGCTATTTACAGGCTCTGACCTCAACTCAATCTCACACAAATCAGAAGCACTGTGTATAAAGGGTAACCCAAGCAACGCTTTCGCATTCACCATGTTCAGTATGAACAGTGGAAAAGCTTCAGAAGTTCTGAAGCTATACAAACTCTGATGTGGACTCAGTCGCTAGAAGCTCTGAAGATCCAGAAGTTCTGATAACCAAGAAACACTGAAGGTTCAGATGTTCTGATGGTGTAGAAAACTCTGAAGATCCAGAAGCTGAATAGTGGAAACTCTGAAGTCCAGAAGCAAGAAACTCTGAAGGCCATGTTCTTCCCTCTGAGTTCAGAATCAGAAGATACAATGGTCAGAGGATCTGTGCTTTCCCTCTGACTCTGATCAACCGGCTTCACAAGTTCCAATATGAAGTATTACCCTGATCAGAAGTCTCCTAGGTTAAAAGGTCAAGTCGCTATCCAAGTACAAAAGCAAGTGTACCTTCCTGACGACCTACCTAACGTTCTCAGCCACAGCAGAAGCTGGATTTTCCAGAACTGCCCTCCAACGGTAGCATTTCCCATGCAACGCTCAACCCTAATCCTTGGAGTATATATAGAGGCTGAAGATTGAAAGAAGCGGCCAAGAAAAAGAAATACACACGCGCAAGACATATTCAAAATATTCTAAGCTTTCTTTCATCTGAAATTCATTGAGTTTACAATTAGCTTTTTAGAAGCAAATCTCTTGTAAACAATTCTTTGATAAACAGTTTGTTTAGTTCCTTTAGGAGATCAAGGTTGATCGGATCCTAGAGAAGACTAAGAGAGTGAATCTTAGTGTGAGCTAAGTCAGTGTAATTGTTAGTCACTTGTAGGTTTCAAGTGCAGTTGTAACTCTTACCTGATTAGTGGATTGCCTTCATTCTAAGAAGGAAGAAATCACCTTAACGGGTGGACTGGAGTAGCTTGAGTGATTTATCAAGTGAACCAGGATAAAATCCTTGTGTGCTTTTCTATCTCTTATCTTTAGCACTTAAGTTCTCGAAAGATTTGTCAAAATCTTTAAGGTGGAAGTTTTGTTCTGAAAACGTTATTCAAACCCCCCCTTTCTACCGTTTTTCATACCTTCAATTGGTATCAGAGCGCAAGTTCTGATTACCACACCTAACAGTGTTCAGTGATCCGGGCCGGTGTGAAAAACAATGGCTGCCACCACCAGTGAAACTCAAAGAGATGGTTACAACGCAAAGCCTCCTATGTTCGATGGTCAAAGGTTCGAATATTGGAAAGATAGACTGGAAAGTTTCTTTCTGGGTTTCGATGCAGATCTCTGGGATATTATTGTGGATGGCTATGAGCGTCCAGTTGATGCAGATGGCAAGAAGATCCCAAGGTCAGAGATGACTGCAGATCAAAAGAAGCTGTACTCACAACATCACAAAGCAAGAGCAATTCTTCTAAGTGCTATTTCCTATGAGGAGTACCAGAAGATTACAGATCGTGAGTTTGCTAAAGGCATTTTTGAATCTCTGAAGATGTCTCATGAAGGAAACAAGAAAGTCAAAGAATCAAAGGCATTGTCTTTGATCCAAAAGTATGAATCCTTCATCATGGAGCCAAATGAGTCCATTGAAGAAATGTTCTCCAGATTTCAATTGCTTGTAGCTGGCATACGACCTCTCAACAAGAGCTACACAACAAAAGATCATGTCATAAGGGTCATCAGGTGTCTTCCTGAAAGTTGGATGCCTTTGGTGACTTCAATAGAGCTCACGAGAGACGTTGAGAATATGAGTTTAGAAGAACTCATCAGCATTTTGAAATGCCATGAGCTGAAACGCTCAGAGATGCAAGATCTGAGGAAAAAGTCCATAGCCTTGAAATCCAAATCTGAAAAGGCTAAGGTTGAGAAGTCAAAGGCTCTTCAAGCTGAAGAAGAAGAATCTGAAGAAGCATCAGAAGATTCTGATGAAGATGAGCTGACTCTGATCTCCAAGAGACTCAACCGCATCTGGAAGCACAGGCAGAGCAAGTTCAAAGGCTCTGGAAAGGCAAAAGGAAAGTATGAGTCCTCAGGCCAGAAGAAGTCTTCAATCAAGGAAGTCACATGTTTTGAGTGCAAAGAATCTGGGCATTACAAAAGTGATTGTCCAAAGTTGAAGAAAGACAAGAAGCCAAAGAAGCACTTCAAGACGAAGAAGAGTCTGATGGTGACATTTGATGAATCAGAGTCAGAGGATGTTGACTCTGATGGTGAAGTCCAAGGACTCATGGCAATTGTCAAAGACAAGGAAGCAGAGTCAAAGGAAGCTGTTGACTCTGACTCAGAATCAGAAGGAGATCCTAACTCAGACGATGAAAATGAGGTATTTGCTTCTTTCTCTACCTCTGAACTGAAACATGCTTTGTCTGATATCATGGATAAGTATAACTCTTTATTGTCTAAGCATAAAAAGTTGAAAAAGAACTTATCTGCTGTCTCCAAGACTCCTTCTGAACATGAGAAAATTATTTTTGATTTGAAAAATGAAAATCATGCTTTGGTAAATTCTAACTCTGTGCTTAAGAACCAGATTGCTAAGTTAGAAGAAATTGTTGCCTGTGATGCCTCTGATTGTAGAAATGAATCTAAGTATGAAAAGTCTTTTCAAAGATTCCTAGCTAAAAGCGTGGATAGAAGCTTAATGGCTTCAATGATCTATGGCGTAAGCAGAAATGGAATGCATGGCATTGGCTATTCTAAACCAATTAAAAATGAGCCTTCTGTGTCTAAAGCTAAATCCTTGTATGAATGCTTTGTTCCCTCTGGTACCATATTGCCTGATCCTGTACCTGCTAAAATTGCTAAAAACCCTCTTAAAAAGGGATCTTTCTCTATGACTAAATATCATGCAAATATTCCTTTAAAATATTATGTTGAGACACCCAAGGTGATCAGAACCTCTGGGGTAACTAACAAAAGAGGACCCAGAAAGTGGGTACCTAAGGACAAGATTATCTATGTTGCAGATATCCTTGATAGCTCCACTGAAACACCAATCATGGTATCTGGACAGTGGATGCTCGCGTCACATGACGGGAGAAAAGCGTATGTTCCGAGAGCTGAAACTTAAGCCTGAAGGCGAAGTTGGCTTCGGAGGAAATGAAAAGGGTAAAATTGTTGGTACTGGTACTATTTGTGTAGATAGTAGTCCATGCATTGATAATGTTTTATTGGTAGACGGCTTAACACATAACTTATTGTCTATGAGTCAATTAGCTGACAAGGGTTATGATGTTATATTCAATCAAAAGTCCTGCCGGGCTGTAAGTCAGATCGATGGCTCTGTTCTGTTTAACAGCAAGAGGAAGAACAACATTTATAAGATCAGATTATCTGAGTTGGAGGCTCAGAATGTGAAGTGCCTTCTGTCTGTTGATGAAGAGCAGTGGGTATGGCATAGACGGTTAGGGCATGCCAGTATGAGAAAGATTTCTCAGCTGAGCAAGCTAAATCTTGTCAGGGGCTTACCCAATCTGAAGTTCGCTTCAGACGCTCTTTGTGAAGCATGTCAGAAAGGCAAATTCACAAAAGTCCCTTTCAAGGCAAAGAATGTTGTCTCAACCTCAAGGCCGTTAGAACTTCTGCATATCGACCTGTTTGGACCAGTGAAAACTGAGTCTATAGGTGGCAAGAGATATGGGATGGTTATCGTTGATGACTATAGCCGCTGGACATGGGTAAAGTTTCTAACCCGCAAGGATGAGTCTCATGCTGTGTTCTCTACCTTCATTGCTCAAGTGCAAAACGAGAAGGCTTGTAGGATTGTGCGTGTCAGAAGTGACCATGGTGGAGAGTTTGAGAATGACAAGTTTGAGAGTCTGTTTGATTCCTATGGAATTGCACATGATTTCTCTTGTCCCAGAACTCCTCAACAAAATGGTGTTGTTGAGAGGAAGAACAGAACTCTTCAGGAGATGGCTAGAACCATGCTCCAAGAAACTGGCATGGCTAAGCACTTTTGGGCAGAGGCAGTAAATACAGCATGTTACATTCAGAACAGAATCTCTGTGAGACCAATTCTGAATAAGACTCCTTATGAATTGTGGAAGAACATAAAACCCAACATTTCTTATTTTCATCCTTTTGGCTGTGTTTGTTATGTTCTCAATACTAAGGATAGATTGCATAAATTTGATGCTAAGTCTTCTAAGTGTCTATTACTTGGTTATTCTGATAGATCTAAAGGTTTTAGATTTTATAATACTGATGCCAAGACTATTGAAGAATCTATTCATGTTAGATTTGATGATAAGCTTGACTCTGACCAGTCAAAGCTAGTTGAAAAGTTTGCAGATTTAAGCATTAATGTTTCTGACAAAGGCAAAGCTCCAGAGGAAGTTGAGCCAGAGGAAGATGAACCAGAGGAAGAAGCTGGTCCCTCTAACTCACAAACTCTGAAGAAGAGCAGAATCACTGCAGCTCACCCTAAGGAATTGATTCTGGGCAACAAAGATGAACCAGTCAGAACCAGATCTGCCTTCAGACCCTCTGAAGAGACCTTGCTGAGTCTGAAAGGATTGGTGTCCTTAATTGAACCCAAGTCCATAGATGAAGCTCTTCAGGACAAGGATTGGATTCTGGCCATGGAAGAAGAATTGAATCAATTTTCCAAGAACGATGTTTGGAGCTTAGTGAAGAAGCCTGAGAATGTTCATGTTATTGGAACGAAATGGGTATTCAGAAACAAGCTAAATGAGAAAGGAGAAGTAGTCAGAAACAAGGCAAGGCTAGTTGCTCAAGGCTACAGCCAGCAGGAAGGAATAGACTACACTGAAACATTTGCTCCGGTAGCAAGACTGGAGGCAATTAGACTGTTGATCTCCTTCTCAGTAAATCACAACATAGTTCTACATCAGATGGACGTAAAGAGTGCCTTCCTAAATGGTTATATCTCAGAGGAAGTCTATGTTCATCAACCCCCAGGTTTTGAAGATGAAAAGAAACCAGACCATGTGTTCAAATTGAAGAAATCACTCTACGGTCTGAAGCAAGCTCCCAGAGCATGGTATGAGAGACTTAGCTCATTCCTTCTGGAGAATGAGTTTGTAAGGGGTAAAGTAGATACAACTCTTTTTTGCAAGACTTATAAAGATGATATCTTAATTGTGCAAATTTATGTTGATGATATTATATTTGGTTCTGCTAATCAATCTCTATACAAAGAATTTTCTGAGATGATGCAGGCTGAATTTGAGATGAGTATGATGGGAGAATTAAAGTACTTTCTGGGAATACAAGTTGATCAAACACCAGAAGGAACATATATCCATCAGAGCAAGTACACTAAAGAACTTCTGAAGAAGTTCAATATGTTGGAATCTACAGTGGCCAAGACTCCAATGCATCCTACATGCATTTTGGAGAAAGAAGATAAAAGTGGTAAAGTATGTCAGAAGCTCTATCGTGGAATGATAGGTTCACTTCTATACTTAACTGCATCTAGGCCAGACATATTATTTAGTGTTCACTTATGTGCTCGTTTCCAATCAGATCCAAGGGAAACCCACTTAACTGCTGTTAAGAGGATTCTAAGGTATCTGAAAGGCACCACTAACCTTGGCTTGATGTATAAGAAAACATCAGAGTATAAGCTTTCAGGTTATTGTGATGCTGATTATGCTGGAGATAGAACAGAGAGAAAAAGTACTTCTGGAAATTGTCAATTTCTGGGAAGCAATCTAGTCTCATGGGCAAGCAAGAGGCAATCAACCATTGCACTATCAACTGCAGAGGCAGAATATATCTCAGCAGCAATATGCAGCACTCAGATGCTCTGGATGAAACATCAGCTGGAGGATTATCAGATCCTTGAGAGCAATATCCCAATCTATTGTGATAACACTGCTGCAATCTCATTGAGTAAGAATCCTATCTTGCATTCAAGGGCAAAGCACATTGAGGTAAAGTATCACTTTATTAGAGATTATGTACAGAAGGGCGTACTTCTTCTGAAGTTTGTTGATACTGACCATCAATGGGCAGATATCTTTACAAAGCCCTTAGCAGAGGATAGATTTAATCTTATTCTGAAAAATCTAAACATGGACTTTTGTCCAGAGTGAAGATGGATCAGAACCTCTGACTATGATACTTCTTGATCAGAAGATGTCTAGTCCAGAAGGTAACTCAATCAGAGTGTGTGTGCCCACTGGTACTGACTCTGAAGCTGAGACAACAACACGTGCGTCAGAATTTCTGATGCATAGTTCCTTGTGCCCGTGTGACAGTCTGTTGTGATTGCGTGTAGATATGCTTATCTCCTGTGTGTGATTGTGTATTTTACTGTTACTGTCTATCTTTAATTTTCAACCGTTGATCTTAAAGTGCTTTTTGAATCAACAACGGTTATTTGATAAAACCCACTATACACACACGTTCTCTCTCACTTCCGGTTTTCACTCTCGCACTCCCTGCTTTTCAAAACCGCCTCCTTCGTGATTTCTCTCTCGATCTCTCTTCATCCTTCAAACTTCATCTTCTACCTCAAACCTTCAACCTCTTCAAAATGGTGAGTCAAACCAGAAGATCTACTGCAGATGCACCTCAGTTCCCTCACATGGTAGTCGGGTTGGCAACGGGTCAACGGGGCTCTGAGAACCCAGCACAAGAACAAGCTCAAGCTCAAGAGGAGATTGTTCCTATTGCAGAACGGGGCTGTGCCGTTCACTGTGTATTTCCTCCTGAGGAACTCCAAGTCCTTGCAGAATGGAGATTCAACCTCGACAACTTGGCTGCAAATGGGTTTGATCTCCGTCCTGAAGTCCAAGCTCAAGGTTGGGGAAACTACTTCAATCGACTTCGAGGACCGGTGTATGAGAAGCTAGTAAAGGAATTCTGGAAGCACGCTGATTGTGATGACACTCAGGTGGTCTCTTACATACTGGGTAGGAAGATCATCATCACGGAGAAGTCATTCGTGAATCTGCTAGGTGCAGAAACTGCTCATGGGTATCGGTTCTCACTGACGGAATCGAAGCTGAAACCCAGAACCAAGGACATCGTCAACAAGGCCCTGTACACCACCTTCAAACCGGGCAAGACGAGCTACAAAGTGATGGACCTTCAACCCAAACTCAGGGTCTGGCACAAGATCCTGCTCAACTGCATCAATCAACGACCAAAGGGCAGTTCTCCAGACTACATCAACTTCAATCAGAAGGCGATGCTGTTCTTCATTCAAGACAAGGAGAAGATCTGCCTTCCCTACTTCCTGTTCTCCTATTTGAAGGAATGCATCCGGAAGTCTCGCACCACCTCCTCCATCAAGTCAGCCATCAAATATATCCCTTTTGGGAGGCTGATCTCAGACTTTCTCATTGAAAGCAACTTGGTGCAAGATTTGATCAATGCTGGTTGCACAGAGGACTTGAGCACAATTGTTAGCGATGTCTTCACTGCCAACTCTCTGAAGAAGATGGGTTTGGTCCAGAAGAAGATTGCTCCTGCTCATGAGGACACATCTTCTGAGATCAGAGGAAGAAGAATGCCTCTGAATGACTACCCTCTGTGGACTCAAGCAGACCATCCTGAAGCCATCAGATGCTATGTTGAAGACCTCAGGGCTCAAGGATTCGAGATTGACCTTGATGATTTCGTCAGCAGACTTCCACCAGCTCCAGAGTTTCCTTCTCCTCCCAAGAAGAAAACCAAGAGGAAGATGGTTCTGGACGACTCCTCAGAGGAATCTGATGTCCCTCTGGTCAAGAAGGCGAAGAGCAAGCCTGATGATGATGATGGTGATGATAGTGAGGATGGTCCTCCAAAGAAGAAGCAGAAGAAAGTCAGAATTGTGGTGAAGCCTACTCGGGTGGAACCAGCTGCTGCAGAGGTCAGAAGGACTGAACCTCCTGCCAGAGTGACTCGATCATCAGCACATACAAGTAAGCCTGCACTTACCTCTGATGATGATTTGAATTTCTTTGATGCACTCCCAATTTCTGCCTTACTCCAACACTCTTCAAATCCCCTCACTCCTATTCATGAATCCCAGCCAGCCGCACAAACCACCTCTCCACCACATTCCCCAAGATCTTCATTCTTTCAACCTTCTCCTACTGAAGCACCACTCTGGAATTTGCTTCAGAACCAACCCTCTAGGTCAGAAGATCCAACCTCTCTCCTTACCATTCCATACGACCCATTAACTTCTGAACCCATCATCCCCAACCAACCAGAACCCAAACCAACAGAACCACAACCCAGAACGTCTGATCACTCTGCTCCCAGAGCATCAGCACGTCCTGCTGTCAGAACCACGGATACAGACTCTTCATCAGCCTTCACACCTGTATCCTTCCCCATCAATGTCTTTGACTCTCCTCCCTCCAATACCTCTGAGTCACTTAGAAAATTCATGGAGGTTAGGAAAGAGAAGGTATCTGCCTTGGAAGAATATTACCTTACCTGTCCAAGCCCTAGGCAATATCCTGGCCCTAGACCTGAACGTCTAGTTGACCCAGATGAACCTATCTTGGCCAATCCTATCCAAGAGGCAGACCCCTTAGTCCAACAGGCTCACCCTGTCCCTGACCAACAAGAGCCAATTCAACCAGACCCTGAACCTGAACAATCAGTATCTAACCAATCCTCGGTTAGATCACCTCACCCTCTGGTTGAAACTTCAGACCCTCACCGTGGAACCTCTGAACCCAATGCTCCCATAATTAACATTGGTTCTCCACAAGGTGCCTCTGAAGCTCATAGCAGCAATCACCCAGCCTCTCCTGCACCCAACCTCTCCATCATTCCCTATACTCACCTTCAACCCACATCTCTCTCTGAGTGCATCAATATTTTCAATCATGAAGCCTCCTTGAGGCTCCGCAATGTGCACGGTCAGACTGACCTCAGTGAGAATGCTGAAAATGTGGCTGATGAGTGGAACAATTTGAGCACTTGGCTGGTGGCTCAGTTTCCCGTTATGCTGCAGCTCCTGCATGCAGAGGGAAGTCAGAGCATTGAGGCTGCAAAGCAAAGGTTTGCTAGGAGGGTGGCTCTTCATGAACTCGAACAGAGAACCAAGCTTCTTGAAGCCATTGAAGAAGCCAAGAGACAGAAAGAACAAGAAGAAGAAGCTGCCCGTCAAGCAGCAGCTCAGGCTGAACAAGCCAGACTTGAGGCCGAACGTCTTGAAGCTGAGGCTGAGGCAGAGCGACTTGCACCAGTTCTGTTTACTCCTGCTGCTTCTGCTTCCATTCCAGAACCTCAAGCTGCTCAGAACGTTCCTTCCAGCTCTACTCCGACAAGCTCATCCAGACTCGACATCATGGAACAACGTCTTGACACTCATGAATCCATGCTGATTGAGATGAAGCACATGATGATGGAACTTCTGCGCCGTACTGATAAATCTTAGTTTTTAGGATCTCTTCTTTTTCTTCCTTTTCCTTTTTATTTAACGTTGTTTTATTTAAACTCTGCTTATTTACTTACTTTAATTTGTTCATTTGTGATTCTATATGCATATATCTATATATATTTGTGGCACATATGTTTGCAAAACCTGTTTTATTCATAATTGTTCTATGTTTACATCATAATTCTTTCCATCATACATTATTCCCTATATCTAGAATGGAGGATCCTTCCTCATTCTTCTGCATTCTTGGCGCTGCTCCACTCTTTCCTTCTCCAGACGATCCAATGCATACTCTATGTTGCCAAGTTTGATGCTCAGATCATCTTTTTCTAGACTATCTTCTGTCGTCTTGAGTCTCTTTTCCACAGTCTCTTTCTCTTCCAGCAGATTCAGCTCCCGCTGGCAAAGCTCCTGAATCTCTTCCACGAAGCAGAGGAACTCCTTCAGATCTTTCTCCATCTCTGGACCAAGATCTTCTTCAAGCAGTGTCTTCGTCAGCTCTTGTATGGTCTTTGTACCATCGGGATGCCTAATATTGAGGAACATATCTTCCTCAAACGCCTTCCTTCTGAGCTCTTCTAATGCCATTCTGTATGATGCCATTTTTTTCTGAATATTATTCGAGGTGTGAAGCTTACCTTTCTCTCCAACGTTTTTATAGGCTTCACTTTCTCTCTGAAAGTTAATGCTCTTACAGTTTCTCGAGGTTAAGTACTTGGTAACTGACCCTTCTATTTCCTCACTTGACCGGTGGTAAACGTTCATCCCTTGCATTAACTCTTCTATTTATTATCGCCTCACTCTGATTCTTACATCGTCTTCATTTTCTTTCAACTTAGACCTTCTCTAAGGGGGAAGTACCTTGTACTTCAAGCTAAGTTTTTCACACCCCAAGCTTTTTGCTTATGACAAAAAGGGGGAGTAAACCCAGTTTTTGATGTGTAAGATGTGTTAGTGTGACTTATTTTTCTTTTGGAGATTTTAAGAGTTCCACCTTCATGACCATAGATGTGTCACTGGGCAAATACAAGGAATACATTTCACTTCTTCTGAAGTGATTCTAAGTTGACTCTGATACCCAAGACTCTGATACCTTGTCCATGACTCTGATCACTTATGCGCTCTGATTATTCGTTTTTCATCTATGTCATAAGCTTTTCACTCTGAACTCTTATATGATTTAGCTCAGAATCTAGACTTTACTAACGTTTTCATCAAGTATTAGATTCAGGGGGAGCTAAGCTCAGAATCAAGCAGTGACTTGAATTCAGAATGAGCAAGATAAACTATTCACATCAGGATAAGTCTTATTCTATATCTCTAAACTCTGAGTGAATTCAGTTTAATGTTTAAGAATTGTTCATCAAAAATCTTAGTTTTGTCATCATCAAAAAGGGGGAGATTGTAAGATCAAGTTTTGATCTAGTAGTACAACTCTATGTTTTGATGATTACAAGTTAACCTTTTGATATGAACAATTGTGGTACTCTAACGTGTTTTTCTGAGTGTGCTATTTACAGGCTCTGACCCTGACTCAATTTCACACAAATCAGAAGCACTGTGTATAAAGGGTAACCCAAGCAACGCTTTCGCATTCACCATGTTCAGTATGAACAGTGGAAAAGCTTCAGAAGATCTGAAGCTATACAAACTCTGATGAGGACTCAGTCGCTAGAAGCTCTGATGATCCAGAAGTTCTGACAACCAAGAAACACTGAAGGTTCAGATGTTCCGATGGTGTAGAAGACTCTGAAGATCCAGAAGCTGAATAGTGGAAACTCTGAAGTCCAGAAGCAAGAAACTCTGAAGGCCATGTTCTTCCCTCTGAGTTCAGAATCAGAAGATACAATGGTCAGAGGATCTGTGCTTTCCCTCTGACTCTGATCAACCGGCTTCACAAGTTCCAATACGAAGCATTCCTCTGATCAGAAGTCTCCTAGGTTAAAAGGTCAAGTCGCTATCCAAGTACAAAAGCAAGTGTACCTTCCTGACGACCTACCTAACGTTCTCAGCCACAGCAGAAGCTGGATTTTCCAGAACTGCCCTCCAACGGTAGCATTTCCATGCAACGCTCAACCCTAATCCTTGGAGTATATATAGAGGCTGAAGATTGAAAGAAGCGGCCAGAAGAAAAAAAAATATACAAGAAGCAATACACACGCGCAAGATATATTCTAAGCTTTCTTTCATCTTGTAATTTATTTTAGTTTACACTCAGCTTATTCAGAAGCAAACCCTTGTAAACACCAACCTCAAACAGTTGTTTGATTTTTCCTTTAGGAGATCAAGGTTGATCGGATCCTAGAGAAGACTAAGAGAGTGAATCTTAGTGTGAGCTAAGTCAGTGTAATTGTTAGTCACTTGTAGGTTTCAAGTGCAGTTGTAACTCTTACCTGATTAGTGGATTGCCTTCATTCTAAGAAGGAAGAAATCACCTTAACGGGTGGACTGGAGTAGCTTGAGTGATTTATCAAGTGAACCAGGATAAAATCCTTGTGTGCTTTTCTATCTCTATCTTTTGCACTTAGTTCTCGAAAAGATTTGTTAAAATCTTTAAGGTGGTAGTTTTGTACTGAAAACGTTATTCAAACCCCCCCCTTTCTACCGTTTTTCATACCTTCAAACCTAGCCGCACCCTCCCTCTTCTTCTTCCTCTCCTCTTCTCCCTTTACCTCCTCTTCTCTCCCTTTCTTCCTCCTTTCTTCTCCCCTTTTCTTCTTCTTCCTTCCCTCTTCTCTTCTTCTTCCTCCTTTCTTCCTCCCCTTTTCTCCCCTTTTCTTCTTCTTCCTCCCCTCTTCTATTGAATTTCTCTCATTTCCCTTTCAGATCGAAGCAAAGAGCTTCCTTTTCACACATGCAAAGAGTTTCCTTTAAGATCGGAGCTTCTACAACTGGATTGGAGAGCTGCAGATTTTTTTTATTTTTTTTTTCAATGTAAAGTTTGATTTTTTTTCAATAAATTTTTTGTCTTGATGCTCTGTGTGTATATCTTTGTTGAATTTGAACCTCAATTCTTCAATTTCATCATTTCTGTTAATTTCCCTCTGAAAGCTGTTGGTGAATATGTGAGAGAAAATATTGTATTTTAATTAAGAAATCAAAAAGCAAAGTTTCTTACCGAAGGAACCGTGGGCACTGTTCATGAATTAAGAAACCATTAAGAAACCAAGCTCCAATGCATAAGAAACTCTAACTTGGTTCCTTAGCAACTCCAGCTGGGCTAAGAAACCAGTGTTGGAGTTGCTCTTAGTTCTGACTCTTATTCACAGAAGTAAATTTCAGATATTGTGTTGCAAACACAGATAATAATGATAATTATTTGTTTCCTAAGAAATTAAAAGGATACTTATTAGTTTTCAGTTTACCAGAATAGAAAAGGAAAAAGTTAAGTTGACACTCAAATACGAGAGATAAAAAAAGAAAATTGCTGGAAATGAAATGGAAGATGATGTGGTATGAGTGGTATGTGAATATGTATAGTAAAATTACCGCAGTATAGTAATTAACAGGACTAAACCATCTTCAATGTGAATGTCAAGGATTTTGGTTTTCCTACAATAGAGTTGGTATTCAAAGGATGAAGGATAAAACTGAGTTATTTAAAAGTCCATTGTATAAGTTTTCAAAGATTATGAAAACAAAATATATTTCTAATTTCTTACACTACAAAATAATATATGCATGTTTACCATGTCACCTTATTAGTCAAATATAGGCACCATCAAGTATTGAGCTGAAGTGGACCTTTTGGGGGACAAGGGGTTGCTCAGTCCATGATTTAACCACTGTAGGGTGTGTACTTTTGCATATTCACTATTCAGATCTCTCCACACAATCAGACACAAATACACCCAGGGGTGCAAACCAAACTCATTAGTCCTTTCTTATCCTAAGTCCTAAATTTGGGTTGTCAAAGAGTTTAATCAGAGGTACAAAATCTGACTTGTATTAAACTACAGATAGAAACCAATTCAAACATCAAAGTGGTCCTGTTCCTCTTGTTTGATGTGTGTATTAGTCTTCGATGAGGCTCCTTCTTCTGCAATGATTTCTTCTACTCCATTTTGTCATCTCCTTAATTGTTGTTTCTTTACCTACAGGACCAAGGGTCACAAAAGCACACTTGCACTTCCATTATTATTTTTTTGTCTAATGCAGTTGGTATTCTCCACATGAGTTAATTCTGTTAGAGCCGAAAACATTCAAATCATGGTACGTTAATTCTCCCGCGATTTTTTTTTTTTCTATTCACATTACTCGAATTTAAGACCTTACTTAAGGAAAATCAAATATGTACCATTTGAAGGAAGAACTTGTTGGTTTGCACTTGTATAATTGACAAGCTCAAACTCACACCATTCTGAGAAGTGAAAACACCCAAAACACTTGCAAATCCATTCCCATCATACAAATTTCTTATCTCTTAACTTTCCTTTTGATCTTCTCTAACTCCCAAAGAAACATGGGCAGTGAAAATCATCACCATCATGACTTGTACCATCAGAACCTGCATATCCATAACAGAAGCACATTCCTGCCAATGCTATGTTCAAGGACATCCATAAAAAGTGAGTCTTCCACAGAGAAGAGACCATCATCCAGGTTCCTTCTCCATTAACCCTCTTTCCCCAAGAATTGGTTGCATGGGTCAGGTGAAGAGGGACAACAAAATAGCACAACTTCCAACCTCACAACAACATAGACTCAGCCTCACCACCACCAAAAGCAACACCACCTCCATCTCTATCTCCCCTATTGTCAAGTATTCTAAGCTCAAAAAGCTCTTCTCTGCCAAAAACTTAACCACCACCACAACTGCTCCTCCCTCCAGTTGTGGAAGGACGCAACGAGTGACCAAGGTTTTAAATTGCGGTCGTGGTAGTGGTTGTGCTTCCAGCTGCGTTGTGGAATTGCAGACAAATACTAATGGATATGGCCGCAATTGCTGTCGTGATGCCGGTGCGAGACTCCCACACTCTTCGCGTTCCGGACCGCAATTTAAATCCCTGCAGGTGACAACAGTAAGTGGTGCAGATATGTCCAGGAACAGAAACCAGAGGCGTGGTTGGATTAGTAATGAGAATGTTATTCCCATAAGCATTGAAAACATGGATCCTCCTCTCCCTGTGATCAAGGGAGTGAGAAAGTCAGATGAAGGAAATAGTTTTTGGAAAAGGAGGTCAGGTGGGGTTGCATTGAAAAGTTTAAAGCTTCCACAGATTCACCATCCAAGACATCATCTTCAGCTTACAAGTGTTTGATGGGTGATCAGATCAGACATATTGAAAAGTCTTCTTTTTTCCTATTTGTGAAATTTATACATCAGAATATTAGATATATATTCTACAAGGTCTGTTTTTATTTTGTGTTGCTTGATTTCCTGGGGTATCTCACATATGGCAGTTATTCAGAAAATCCTAGTTATATTGTATGGCATATATCAGTGAATACATCATAAGAGAATAACCAACAATGTCGTGTACTTATACAAGTGGCATGTTTTGTACTAAGAAATTAGCAAAAATGGATTTTGGTTTATGCACATTCAATTCAATTTTTCAAATATAATCTGGGAAATGACATGTAGTGGTTAACACACATCAATAACATTACATGATGCAGACAAATGTTCATATTACTGTCTTAGGGAAAGGAATGTCATTCTTATAGACCAGTACTTCAAATATTCCCTAAATGTTGGAAAATGATTTAGCCTAGGTTTGAAACAACTTGATTAAACTTATTGTATGAGAACTTGTAAATGTTTGAGTGTGATAATGAAAACAGGTTATATCCTACTTATAAGCTCTATTGATTTAATTTCATAAGCTGCTACTCACATTAACATTTGAACAAGCGCTTATACCTATCTATAAGTTGTTTTGAGTTTATTTGAATAAGTTTCTCATTGTTATTATCTTTTAACTAAGTTGTTTACCTAAACGCACTTATTTCACCAATGAACTAAATGATTATTTTTGCAGAAATTAAGTTGGAGGGTAACTGGATACTTGCTAGTCAGCAACATGCAACATGCAGTAGTAAAAACTGTGTTTGTATTTTTAGTTCTTGTTGTGAAGCTGACACGGTAAAAGTTTCTGATAATGCAAATCAAAGACATCTTCAATGTGTCGGAGAGGGCAACATGATAGCAGATTTTTCAGAGTTCATTCCAAGGAAACAATCCACCCACTAGAAAGATCTAAGTTTCTCCAGGAAAGTGGTGAAGTTAAGGAGCATGATAACTTACCAATAACCTAATAGAGATAATGAATAAAATCAACTGGACGAGTCCTATACTAGAGATCAAATACTTGGCATCCGAGGGTCAAAGATTTAATTAGCATCTGGACGAGTCCTATACTAGAGATCAAATACTTGGAATGGAGAAGCTAATTATTAGGAAAATGAACTTCCGTCTTAATGCTCCAACTCCTTATGTTTTTCTGGGGAGGTTTCTCAAGGCTGCGTTAGCAGCAGATAAGAAGCTTGAACAAATGGCCTTCTTTCTCATGCCTATGCTTAGAAGAATATGAAGCTTTAGCTTTCAAGCCTTTGTCCTTCGCCTAGATCCAGACCCTGAGGACCTCCTCCGCCCAAATTCGAGCCTTGCGATCCTCCGCCGCCCTGATCCACCCGATGTGGAACTCCTCCAACACGTCTATAAACCGGACCATGCCCCCTATCCGACCTGGTCCACAACCAGGTCTTTCCTGTGGGGTGGCCCTCGCCCGAGGCCTTCACCTCTATGTCTACCATAACGTTTTAGTATCATCAATACTCAAAGAAACCACGAGATCTGGGAATGTGTTACCAGAATTCCCACGGACGTCGCCAATGTTCACAATTTAAAATTAGCAAGAGAGGAAACTAGACTGGAACCCTTGCAGAAGTAGGACCCCTAATAACCTAGCCGCATTAGTGTATATAATGTGTACACACCTTTTACAATGTAGGCTCTCCCCTTTTATAGTGGAAAGGAAAAAAAACTTTAAATCTTAACCCTAGCTGGACTTTTGTGCCTCAAACAATTGGCTCAAGAGCCCTTACAAGCTTCTATCTAAGTCAAACTCGCTCTAACAGGATTGAACCTTGAGTCAAAAGGCCACCCTTCCAAAGGCATGAGGGGGAATGCCTTCGCCAATTCCCATTGAAGGGCGTCTCATGACCTGAATATTGATAGCTCGCCCTTGAGCCCTCCCGGTGGATTCTGCTCTCCATTGACTTATACCATTTCAAGGGGAGTTGCTCTTCACAAGCATGTACTGGATGTGGCATATTTCTAAGGAAGTGTCTGCCTAGTCCACAAGTTCACAAGATATTGTGCCTGAAGTATGGAGGTTAAGTGTGTCTTTCATGGCTTGCTAACTCTGTGCTTCGTCTCCGGGGCGGTCTATTGACCATCCCACAAGAGGGGGACCGACCTTAAATGATTCTTCATTCACAACGTGTTGATGCTGGAATTTTGAATTAAGGGTATTCCCATTACTTAAGGTCAGAGCAAGCGTCAACAAAGACTTTGAAGTTAGAGGGCTTGAAGAGAAGTTTTGAATAGAAGGGAAGGCCGAGCATTAAGGGATCTCAAAGTACACCAGTTTGAAGACCTTTCTCGAAGTCATAAGAGAGCCCCGAGGACATTCCGACACTTAGGAAATTCCCAAATTTTGATTACCACCCACCACTAGTTCTCTCCCATGTTACCCAAGCAAGTCACATATAGTGGGAAACAATTAATACAATTATAAAAGGTAAATATGGAAGATTGTAAATAATTTTTTAAAATCAACAAATTAATTAGATTCATTACATATTTTCTTCATAGATACAATTGTCTAAAAGTGGTCTTATTGTCTAAAAGTGGTCTTATAAAAAGGAATGAATGGAGTATAAACTTAATTCACCTAGTGGAAGGTGAATCACAGAGATTGTGAAATGGTGAATCCCGAAGGAACAGAGCGCTGAATATAAGATACGTTTCGAAAGGAAAAGAGTAACCAAAAGTCTCAGTGTTATTAGCCTTATTGGAAAGCTAAGCGTAAGTGATTTGGGAGTGTTAAAGACAGCTAAGATGCATGACCAATTTAAAAGGAAAGCACTTCAGGTTTAAATTTCAATTAAATGCTTAAACAAAATGTAGAACTGTCCTGTATGTCACAAAGCTTTAGCTTTGTGCCCTTTGGCAGGGGCCTTTCAAAGCTTATTGGAGCTTATCGACAAAAAAATGCACTAAAAAAGCTCCAATAAGTGCTCTTTGGTTTACATTCAAACGGGTACAAAACAACATATGATTCAGACCAAAGGCAATCATCAGACTACAACCATAGCAAAATAATAATATTTTGAACCTGAGAATAACTGGATTCAGACTTTGTATCAGGCATTTAATAGAACTGAACGTGCATAATTCTTACATCCCAAAGCAGTAGAAAAAAATAGCAAATTTAAATAAGAACACACGAAACCTGAAATAACTAAACAAGAACCGATCATCTGACCAAAAGCCATATGTCGCTTGACATAGTACACTGACATCATTCAAATAATATATATACCAGTGTGCTACCTAATCAGCGAACAAAAAGGAGGCATAAGCATGGTGGTGCTCATTGGAATGCAGTCCAGGGTTTTGATGAATACCTTGCATCCTAAGTTTATCCATAGCCTTTCGTGCAAGGTCTACACTTGTAACTCGTCCCTGAGTCTCTTCAATTATATCAAGAATGATAGTGGTAAAAACCCCATATAATTTGTGTGGGTTAGGAGGAGTAGTAGTGGTTGTGGAAGAAGCTAAGAATAATTCTGGCATATAGAAGAAGGGTCCCCTGTCCTCTTTGGGCTTCTTCTGGTCATATTGGAAAGCATTCAAGAGAATTAATCTTGAACTTGGAAAGCTGGTCTCCTCTGAGTGGGTCTTGAGAGTTGGAGTTATGCAAGGTGTTTCGATATCAACGGGAGACAAACCGGTGGCGCAAAAACACGGATATTTCACACAGACAAATTTAGCATTTGGGTGTCTTGTGTAAAATCTTGTATAGTCTTGTTGACTAACCACTGGTATTGCCGGAGTACAACACACAGAATTTTCAGGTTGAATTAGGCAATCGGAGACAATTGTCAGGGTACAATCTAAAGAGCCGGCAGTGTATATAATTGTCCTGAAATGATTATCTGTTTGCAAGCAAGCACATAAAACAAAGAATTACTATATAGTATATACCAATGCCAGCCAGCAAACAAATTAGGGTTTGTTTGGATACCGATACCATACCTGGGAGGAGTACTTTATCAGAAGTAGTGATATTGCCATCAGAGCAGCCATGGGCGATGAGGTGGATGAAAAGGATGTCACCTGGTTTAGCATGCTCAACCAAATAGCATGTCTCCAGTCGTATGTTGTAGTCAGTGGGTTGTGATTTGTCTGGGTCTCCATCTTCAATCAAGAGAGTGATGTTGTTATCTGAAAACCCTCGCAGATCCATGAGGAATTTCTTCATCCTCAATATCTTCCCTTTCACATCATCAATATCATTCATCTGTGGGTGTTTCAATCCAATCAACAGAGCTTTCTTTTCCCCTAAATTTCCCTCAACTGCCTCAATCTTCTTCTTCTTTGCTAAATTTTCCTCTACCGGCTCAATCTCCTCCCGTGATCGCATTATAGATGCCATCAGTTGCCTGCTGAATCTGATGATGATCTTTTTTTTCTTTTCTTTTTCGGTGATTGAGGTTTTGACAATCGCTGCGGCGTGTGGTCTTAGGATCGAATCCTATTAGGTCCTACTGCACTGTTTTTTTTTTGCACTTCCCATATATTTGGGCCTACTTTGTATTTGGGCTGTATTGGTTTGGTGTCAATTTAATGTTAAACTAGGGTTAGCAGATATTTGGGCTGTCAGATATTTGGGCATACTTTGTCTTCCGTGAATTCCGGCCATCGTCATCCCACCACTTCACGTAACTGCCCATCGTTCTGCTCCTATGATCCCTAATCTATTCACCGACTATGCCACTGTCACTTCATCGACAACTGTTCCACTTCATCCTGTACTTCCTTCCGTTGGATTGGTTGTATTTGTTGGATGCTACTATGCTATGGAGCTCATCTATTATCTATATTCACTTCTCCCTATCAACAAACCATGGTACTGTTGACATCTATAATTGTGTTTTCTATTTTACAAGTTGTGTTCCTATACCCTATCTCCTCCCTTAATTCCTTTACAGCTTCTCTGATTTGATCTGGAGAATTCTAAATTCGTGGCTATAAATCGAATCATATTGTGCTGAGATGTTCATATTGTGTTTTCAGCCTAGTACCCTTGCTTCCATTTTCTCATCTCTTTTGCTTTGATTCATTTGTCGTGATTTTGATCGGAGACATGGGTGTACATGTGAATCCCACCAAGAGTCTCTGCCTTGGAAAAAATTACTTGAAAATCAGGACTAGGGTTATCCTCTCCACATTGTTCTAATTGATGCTAAGGTTTAGATCCACACTTATTTATCTTTAGCTGATCTTAGTGTTTGTTTCATGTACATTAATTTTTCATTTGACTTATTTTTAGCGTTAGTACTGTATTGACTATTGAGTATGTTTGTTGTTAACTATGTAGGTTCCCGTGCGATGCACGACTCATATTTTTCTTAAAATGCGAAAAAAAGTGTATCATAGTAACAAGTTTATTATAATATTAAATAACATTTTATGCATATATAATTATATGACTGCATCTACAATCTAACAAATAATGCATTTAATAGTAATCAAATAATTAGTTCAGATACGAAATTAATACGCGATGCAAAGTCAGCATTCAATTACTTTTTTTGTATTACTCAGTGAGATTGCAGCAGTGTTATCACAATAGATTGGGATATTGCTCTCAAGGATCTGATAATCCTCCAGCTGATGTTTCATCCAGAGCATCTGAGTGCTGCATATTGCTGCTGAGATATATTCTGCCTCTGCAGTGGATAGTGCAATGGTTGATTGCCTCTTGCTTGCCCATGAGACTAGATTACTTCCTAGAAATTGACAATTTCCAGAAGTACTTTTTCTCTCTGTTCTATCTCCAGCATAGTCAGCATCACAATAACCTGAAAGCTTATACTCTGATGTTTTCTTATACATCAAGCCAAGGTTAGTGGTGCCTTTCAGATACCTTAGGATCCTCTTAACAGCAGTTAAGTGGGTTTCCCTTGGATCTGATTGGAAACGAGCACATAAATGAACACTAAATAATATATCAGGCCTAGATGCAGTTAAGTATAGAAGGGATCCTATCATGCCACGATAGAGCTTCTGACAAACTTTACCACTTGCATCTTCTTTCTCCAAAATGCACGTAGGATGCATTGGAGTCTTGGCCACTGTAGATTCCAGCATATTGAACTTCTTCAGAAGTTCCTTAGTGTACTTGCTCTGATGGATATATGTTCCTTCTGGTGTTTGATCTACTTGTATTCCCAGAAAGTACTTTAATTCTCCCATCATGCTCATCTCAAATTCAGCCTGCATCATCTTAGAAAATTCTTTGCATAGAGATTGATTAGCAGAGCCAAATATTATATCATCAACATAGATTTGCACAATTAAGATATCATCTTTGTAAGTTTTTGCAAAAGAGAGTTGTATATACTTTACCCCTTACAAACTTATTTTCCAGAAGGAATGAGCTGAGTCTCTCATACCATGCTCTGAGAGCTTGCTTCAGACCATAGAGTGACTTCTTCAATTTGAACACATGGTCTGGCTTCTTCTCATCTTCAAAACCTGGGGGTTGATGAACATAAACTTCCTCTGATATAAACCCCTCGTCTAGCCAAAACACCTCTGGTAGGTATGATATCATGTCCCGAGCGGCATAGAAGCTCTTTGCACCAGGGTAAAGACTTTGCTGGGGGGATAACATTCAATTTCTTTATTTTCTCCTATATTTAATAATAATTTCTTATCTATATATTTAACTGCTTAATTTCTTATAAAAATATATTATTATATTTCATTCTATCAATGGACCATCATTATAACATAAATATACCACCACCTTATTCTATCACATCCCCTAAATTAAATAATTATATTTGACTTTAATTTTATCTTTCACTAGTATTTTTGACCCGTGCGATGCACGGGGGATATTCACTTTTATTTATTTTGTGTTTTTATTATTTTTGCGTTATTTTCAAGATATTTTTGTATTAATATATTATTTTGTATAAGAATTTTTTAAGGTTTTTTATAAATGTATTATTTTTTTTTTGTCGTGGCGTTGTGATGGATTTAGCGTGTCTTTGGTGTCTTGTCTCCCCTAAGACGACACACCATGTTCTTTTAACTTGTCTTGTTTTACAACCCTTGTTGTTTGCGCGTTACCTTGGCAATATAGTGGGTTGTATTACCTATATGCAGGATTTTATGTTATTTGTTTTTTACCTTCAAGACGACACACCATGTTCATTCAAGAGGATTGAAATACATGTTCCGTCACCAGCCTGTCGCTTCGTCGAGGTTTTTCATTGTGACGTGCTGCTGTATCGCGTCCATCTTTGGTGACAACAAATACCCATATGCGCCCAACCTCTAGGGAGCTTCCTCCGGCCTGGGCTCGACCTTTTCTAGATGTAGTGAAGGTCGATTTTGATGCTTTTGTTTCATCATTTATTTCAGCTAGTTTTGACTTTTTGTTTCGAATTATTTTTTTTATAATTATGATACAATATTTTCATGAAGTTGAAACTTCCTGTTGTTATTGGCAGTCCACAACAACAACTTCTCCTCCAAAATGTTGGTTGAAACTGAACTTATTAGCAAATATTTTAGTATCTTTGAGTGTTTAGTCTACAACTTCAAAATAATGCTTGCGAATGTTGAGTTTTTCGTCCTTTGATCTTATAGCTGTTGTTTATGCTCTCCAAATGAAAGTTTTCTCCGTTCCTCCATAACCATAGAAAAAAACAACACCCATTTATCTTAATTAATTGTTGACATGATCGTCTCATAAACACTTTTTTATTCCGGTGTCATGTTAGACAGAAGATGTACATACTATGTTGTTAGATCTTGTCTATCATAATATAATTCATCCATAATAAGCTTATTTTGAGAAGTTGTTATTGAGGTCCTATCAATTTAAGTCATTTGGGGAAAGCCGACTAATGAACTGCTGTTGCTTTGAATAAAGTGATTATATTTGCAAATGCGAAAATTTTTATTTGCTCCTTAGTAAGTTTTAAATCTACAACAATATAAGAAGTAGTGTAAGAAAACTATTGCATTATCATTTTTATTGTGAACAGTGGTGTTTTTATTTTTTGATAGATAAATGTTAGTTGTTAGTAATGTTAGTAAATTAGTCACTCCTCATGATTCGAACCCTGAAACCTTCATCCTTCATTTTACCCAACTTTTATGTCTCATAACTCTTATCACTTGAGCTAACTATGTGGAACAATGGTGTTTTATATAGTCTTTGTTTTAAATGCACTCACCTCTACGTTACATAAGAAGTCTTTGTCATGCAAAATAAAGCATCATTCTAAGAACCTTTTTTTTATTTTAAAATGACATTGTTTATTTTTTATGAGATCTTTTTTTTTTAGTTTACACTCATAAAAATCTGTTTTTTTTTTATTTGGTCTATGATTACTAAATGTTATGAATGTCATTTTAGATATTAAATATATGTAAATATTACACATGTTATATGGAGTTATGAAAGTGAAAAGTTTTTTGCCTCATGAATTTAATTCTTTATTTTTTGTGATGATTAGACATTTTAAAGGGATATTTAAACTCAAGAATTATTATATCAACCTTAATTATTCATTCAATTACACAATCAAAATATAAATAGATTAAATGGTATTTAATTAAATTTAATTAAATTTCTAATTGTTGTGATTTTAATGACAATAAATTACATTAGCTTTATGAGTAAATGATATTTAAATCATTTATTTCAATCTAATTGAATTTTAAATCAATAAAATATGAATTAAAATTAAATTAAAATTTTTATTTGTTTTAATTTAAAACTTTAATATTGGATACTTGAAATTAAAATTAAAGGAAATTTTTCTTTTAAAATATAACGTTTGTATTTATTTCAACTTGAACATATACTTTGGTATGATTCATATCTCATATCTACATCTCTGACATTTCTTCCTTAAATATTCTTAAATTATTTTTAATCAAGTTTCATATATTATTCTTATAATTTAAAAAATTTCCAACATTTTCGCATATCTCATTTATATTATGTATTTCATCGTACCACTACAATAAAAAAAATGAGTGTCATATACTATGACATCAATTATTATAATTATTACTCCATCCGTCCCCATTTATAAGTCACATTTTTTGAGTTTTTTTTGTCCCTAATTATAAGTCACTTTGTGATACCAATGCAACATTTAATATTTGTTTCAAATACTAACCTCATATTTAAGATGAAAGAGGTAGTTATATTTGAAAAGTTTTAATTTGGAGAGAGAAATTCTAAGGGTGACATTGGAAAGACTATGTTTTTGTCTTACAAATTTATTGCTTTTAACTATTTTTCTTAATCTAAGATAAGTAGTCAAAAGTGACTTATAATAGGGGACAGAGGGAGTAATATAGAATGGAACTTGAAAATTTTGTATTTTATATACTATAAATTTATTGAATGCACTTCAATTTTATAACTTATACCCCTTTACAATCCACTTGCAAGCTTCACCCAAATTCCATGTAAATGACATTGTTTCAGGTTCTATTACTCATATAAATTTATCCATTTATGATTAGATTTAAAAATATTATTTATATTTATATATCTTGGTCTGTTATTTATTTTTTGCAATAGTAACATAGAACAATTTATTTATTTATTTTATCTATTTGAAACAAAATATGTGTTTTAATATATTTTTCTTAAAATTGAAACAACATAGAGTTCACTCTATTTAACTCATGAGCTGTCAATCAATCTAATGTAGTGGTGCAATGCACAGGGTCGTTGGACTCTCGACAAAATAGATCGGGAAAGCAAATAAACATTGTCCACTAACAATCACCAAATGTATATAAAAAAGCATTAACCACTAAATTATTGCCTTATATCAAATAAAAATATTAAACAATTTAAAATTCTTTGTTCGAAGAGAAAAATGTATAGCACCAGATAGAACCCCCCAAAACATAAATAATCTAGTCCCTTAATGTATCAACCCCATGTCATAATAAATTTTAAACTTCTTTAAGACAAAATATTCAATTCTTTTATACAAAGAGGTTCAAAGACAAAACTAAACTTCAATTTACAAAAAGCACCCTAAACAAATTAACACTAGATGTAATACCTGTGCGTTGCATGGGTTTACTTACAATATTTTTATACAATAGATATAACACGTTGTACGGGTTTATTTACAATATTTTTAAGATTGTATAAAATGATCATCGCTTAAATTAATACAAAAATAATAATTGTGTTTAGACATTTCAATAATTAAAAAAAAACATTTCAGTAAATAGTATTAGAGTTCTATTTGTATAAATAATTAATATTACTCTAATTAAATAATTAATATTTATTAATTAAAATTGAATAGTTTTAAAAATATAATGATATTTTTATTTAATAATTTGAAAAATAATCTAGTCAATTTGTAACAAAAAAAATTCAGCAATAAGTTTTTAATACCATCAAATAACTTGTATGAACATATTTTTATACCTTTTACTGAGAAAGTCATATTTTAGGAGGGTCAACCACAATTTCTCAAACTGGTTTACACTTGTCAAAATGGAGAACAATAAAGTAATTTTATCTTTTACAACTATAATAAGATATAACTTAAATTTATTCAACTTTTGTGATAATTTTTTTTTTCTCTATTAAGCTTCCTCAAAATCGTCTTTACTAATATATAACAAAATCAAAAAATTATATGGAGATTGTTTTTTCAAATAAGACACACATACATTATAGTTAATAGTAAATGCCTCATAGTGTCATTTTTAAATTTAACATGTTTTATCTAAATTATTTTTTGATGATATTATTTTATTCTAAGTCAAGTTTAATTCTTGATATTTTTTACTAAAGCAAAATTTAAGTCAATTTTTAAGTTTATAAATGTTATTAATTAATGTAGATAGTTGAAAGATTTTCACAATAGAGTTTTTTCGGTTTTTTATTTTATTAGGTCTAATTGCATATTTGGTCCCCACTTTTACATTTCTTAAGATTTTGATCCCTAACAAATTTTAATTGCACTTTATTACCCCAACATTGTTCTCCGTTAGCAACTTTGGTCTTCCATCCAATTCCGTCCAAAAACTTATAGGTTTAATTTATGGGAAAAAAATTTTAAAACCCCGAAAAATATTCTCTTTATCTCTTCTTTCCACATCTTCATCACTCTTCTTCAAAACCCAGAAAATTAAATCAGATTATCAAAAAATGGTTAAAATCTTTCCTATTGGTTCATGTATTTTTAATACAAATGTAGGACGCTTTTACTTCTTAATGTATTTAGTGAATTTTTTTACATTAATTAAATTAAAAAATAAAAATATTATGACTAATATATTTTTTTTTAGTTTTTTTTAAGTAAACAAATATTTTTAAATCATTATATTAACTCATATTAAACTTCTTACCACAAACAAATATTTTTGAACTCTTTTTTGGGCTTACGTGTATCCTCCTCCAGAGGAATCCTTCTTTATGCAATCCTGCTTGAGCTGAGAATTTTCACAATATCGTGGAGTTAACTCTTTCAGCGAAGTTTTTTTATTCACAAAACTCGAACCTGAGACATTGCTTAAGGGAAATCAAGCATCCATACATATTTTTTTAAATCAATTAATGTTTTATATATTAAGATATTTCTTTATATAAATTATTTTTTATTAACTAATTAAAATTGTCCACATGTAAATTATGAGTACTTTTATCAATGTACTTTTTTTGTCCATAAACATCAGTGTGATTTTTTTTATTAGTGTTTGTTTCATTCTTTTTTGTTTCACACTTTTTTAAAGAACTAAAGTGTTATGTCCTGTTCTACCTTATACAACAAACACAAAAATCAGTTGGTAGTTGATTAACTTATTGCGTTGTAAATTTTGTTGATCTGGTTTTATTTTAAAGTATATAATACAAAATGATTTTTTTTATTTCTTGATGTATTTGTAACAAACTTTCAAGTGAGTTTTACATTTAGTACGTAGTTGAATAGCTAATGACTTAAACAATTTTATTCATTTTTAATATTTTAATTTAATGTATTTCATACAAAGGTTCAAAGTGGCTTTTACAATTTAGTATGTAGTTGAATAGATTATGACTTAAAAATTTTATTTAATTTTATTATTAAAGATATTAATATAAAAGAAATGTTTTACTATTTAATGCATTTAATGTAAAGGAGAGCAAAAAACTCAAGTCTCCTTTACATATATACTAGAAATTATACCCGTGCGTTGCACGGGTTTATTTATAATATTTTAAAAATTATATATGATTATTATAGTTTTAATAAATATATAAATATGTTTAATTATAAAATATAATAATTTAAATAATAATGGAGGTGAGACATTTCATTAAGTAGAATTAGAGTTCTCTAAATCTAAATAATTAATATTACTCAAATTTGATAATTGACATTTTTTAAAAAAGAAAACCTTATTGAAACGCAATAAAAATGAGAAAAACCTTCTCATTTAGATAATTACATTGGATCACAACAGACCCATATCTGTTGTTCCCTACCACACCCTTGATTTGCCAAAAAGTTTGTCATAGTGTTTTCCTGACTCAATACATGCACCACACCAACACACTGAATTATAGACATCAGATGATCTATATGATTAAATACATGTTCCAATTTCCATGACCTCCTATCTTTTTTTTTATAAGCCCAATGACCTCCTATCTACCATAGACGTACTCACCCAACCACTGAGGAGGAATCACTCTCAACTACCATATTTGAAAATTTAAATTGCTGGAAAAATAACAAAACATGTAACACTGCTTGAACCTTCGTCAAAAGTCCACAACATTCCAGTTCCTTTTGCAAAGGAACCTAACAAATCCCCTCCTTGATCCCTCAAAATCCCGCCAATACCACTCACCACTGGGTTCCCTTTCCACGCCTCATCTACATTAAACTTCAAAACAGTTTCTGACGGCGGCTCCCAATATACTGTTCGTGGCATCTTTTGTTTTCGTGGCCATTTAATACGCTCAAAGCCTCTAGCAAACTGTTCCAAATCATATGAACAATCATTCCACTTCCCCTTGACTCACCAAAACAACCAAACCAAGCAATAGTCTCATATATGTTCAAGAGAAACAACACTATTATTAAACACACATGCATTTCTCTCTAGTAATTGATATTAAATAATTAGCACTGAAGTAGTCTTAATATTTTATTCATTTAAAAATATAGAAATCATTATGTGAATTTGAAATATATTAAATCAAATAATAAGTTTTTAATATCATAAATAATTTATAATGACATATTTTTTTACACTTTATATCCACAATAAAGTAATTTTAACTTTTAAAATTACAATATGAAATGATTTTATCAGTGTAAAGAATTATTTATTAAATTTAAATTTATTCAACTCTGGTTATAGTTATTTTACTCTGTTATTCTTTCTTAAGTCATTTCTACTAATATATAATAGATCAAAAACTATATTTGAAATTTTTTTTCAACGAATACACACATATTATAGTTAATGGTAAATACTCATAGAGTGACTTTTTATTTAAAGACTAATTTTTCTAAATTATTTTTAATAAATATTATTTTATTATAATTAATTTTAACTCTCAGTATTTTTTGTATAAAAAATATTACTTAGTTCTATTTTAATTTTCTTTCCTTCAATCTATGATTGATAATTAATATTCTAACATTTTTTAATTAATATTGAATAAATCATTTTTTTATAAGTAACTGCAATTTATAATTAATAGTTAATACAATTAATACAAACATGGGTTTTTTATTATCTAATGTATATTATATTTTTACTATTTAATATATAATATTTTCATATGATTTAATGTAGTATTTTTATAGTTGATGAATTTTTTTCTGAAATAAAGAAATAATAAATGAGTAATGTAAAAAAAAATTCAAAATTTAGTTTATAATTTTATTATTTAGTATAGGTAGCTAAATTCTCTAGTTAATTTCTTTCAGTTTTCAATATTTATATTTAATGTATTTAATAAAAATATTATTACATAACTTAATCAAAGGTTACATCATATTGGCATGTGTAAAGACAAAAATTATAAAAATTGAAATGTTTCAAAAGTTACATTATATTGAAAGTTGAATAGAAATTTAATTTGTTTAACTTCATTGTTTAATGCATTTAATATTTATAGCTCAAGTGAGCTTTACATATATATATAGATATAGATACGTAGTTGAATAGCTAATGACTTAAACAATTTTATTCATTTTTAATATTTTAATTTAATGTATTTCATACAAAGGTTCAAAGTGGCTTTTACAATTTAGTATGTAGTTGAATAGATTATGACTTAAAAAATTTATTTAATTTTATTATTAAAGATATTAATATAAAAGAAATATTTTACTATTTAATGCATTTAATGTAAAGGAGAGCAAAAAACTCAAGTCTCCTTTACATATATATATATATAGATTCATTTTTAATATTTTAATTTAATGTATTTCATACAAAGGTTCAAAGTGGCTTTTACAATTTAGTATGTAGTTGAATAGATTATGACTTAACAAATTTATTTAATTTTATTATTAAAGATATTAATATAAAAGAAATATTTTACTATTTAATGCATTTAATGTAAAGGAGAGCAAAAAACTCAAGTCTCCTTTACATCTATAAACTCTATAAAGTGAGAGTTTGTGCAGCATTGGGGGCAAACCAGTCATTCAACACCTTAATGCACAACAATATAATTTTTAGCATGGACATTTTAGTAAAAGTACACATTATTTCCTAAAGATTCGATCCTAGCCGTTTATTCCTCAATCACAATTTCCCTTTTCTTACGTTTCTTTTGCTCTTTTCTGTTCCCTCAGCCTTCCGTTTTGTTTTCCATTCGCTTCCGTTTTGTTTCTCAGCTGTCCGTCTTTTCCATTCACTTGGAAGTTGGAATGTCTCCACTCTCCATCTTCACTCTCTTCGCCTCTCTCCCTCTTCTGTTTCTTTGTTTGCGATGTTGAGGCCAGAGATTCCTCTCCCCATTACATCGCAAGGCCCTCTCTTTAAGTGGTTGGGACAGAAGATCTAGAGGACACAACCTGTGCCATCGTCGATGGCGAACTGAGGAAACTGTTTCGTCCATTTGGAACTTCAGTTTTCGGTGAGTTTTTTAAAAATATCCCATTGTTTTGTATTGCTTTGGCCTTTTCTCCATTGTTTCCTTCCGTGCAACTCATTCGTGCAAACCTTTGTTCATGTGGTTATGGATATGGATTTGACATGTTCTTCATCCCAAACTCATTTCATTTTATTTATTCTACTTTTTTTGGGCAAATTAAACCAATTCCGCAGGGTACCATTCTGTCTTCCTTTGAAGCTCACCGATCACATTCTCTTCTGTTCCCAAGGTAAGAACTTTCACCATTTTTCTGTTTGCTTTCCCATAAAAAGGAGTGTTTTTTCCATCATTTTGTAGATTATGAGTCTTTCATTTGGTTACACACATGTTGGACTCCCTTAGCTAAATAATCCCTAATTTCTTACTCATCCCCCTCTGCTGCTTCATCTTTTTATAAATTTAATTATGGTTTAACATCTATCTTTCCCCTCTTATTCCTCATTATTCAATCTATTCATCATAACTTCTTTTTAAAGGATCTAAACCAGCAAAAGAAAGATCAGGAGGAGGTTCTTTTGTGCAGTTTCTTCTATCTCTGCTGCTCACATACCACTATTGATTTTTTACCAACAATTTCACTCCTTCCAATATCTGTGATATTCTAGAAAGTTTTTAACTTTCAGGTACTTTTTGTTGCACTATGAGCTGGATTTGAGCCTTTGCAATCCAAGTTTTGGGTTCAAAGAAGAGTATGTTTTATTTTCCCATTGTTCAGATGGGTGTGGGGCTCTCTGGCACCTCTAATAAGACAAGTGAAACTGCCCAAATACATCAAATTGCTTGGACCTTCATTCCTTAACTATCCAAAACTGTTCCCAGTTTCCACTCTTCATTCTAATCCATGTGTTAGTTTTAAAATTGATGTTTAATATCCAATTTTGTATTCTCATGCACTATCCATTAGTGTAAGTCTATATATCTGTATTACCAAAATGCTTCTCAATCATGCATGATCAAAAGAATCTAAAACCTGATGTAACAGAAAGTTTGGCACTATTGTCCTATATATTCAATTCTTTATGATAAGAGTAAATCTCCAACTAATCTTGGGTTAACTGCAACCTAATTGTTTTTCCCTTTGAGATCACTCAATTGTTCTTATTATGGGTTCAATTGATAATCACATAAGGGACTCTTTAATTTGTATAAGAAAAGCTTCCGCATCAGTGTATGCGTACTCAGTTTTTTTGAGCTGCTACTAATTCTCTTCAACTCAATATCTTTGCTTGCGTAGCTTTTATTTAATTTGACATTTCTTGAACTTCTTTTTATCAGCTACTTCAAGCAGCCTCCATATCCGGATGAAAACATAGAAAAGAGTGCAGGCTATGAGCTGGGTTAGAAGATGGTGCAGTTCTTAATTGGCTCATCATATTACCCTGTTGCATGTTGTTTCTTTGAAGACTTCTGTTAATTGTAGACCGGTGTTCTACATAGAGTTTATGATGTGGTTAATGTAAGTATCAATTTTTTCCATTGGATTATTTAATCCAAATGTTTTAGAAAATATGGCAGAGAGAATTTTCTATATTGCAAAGGTGTGAAGTTCTCAATATCTTTATTATTATATTCCCTTCTTATTCCAGTTGAAAAGGTGAGTTTGAACCGACGGTGGCTACTGTCATGAAAGTAAAGCAAATGAATGCTTCTAAGGTAAACATTAACTTGCCACTGCTTTTAATCATTTTCTCTACTGATTGTTCCACATTTCATGGCAAGGGTAAGAAAACAAATGTTTTACAGAAAGATTGGGGAAGGAGGGAACAGCAGTGGATCGGAGGTGCATCGAGGTATTGCTAACTTGAGGCAACACGCTACTCATCTATACTATGGAAGCGGCTAGATGAGGGCATAGATTCTGTTGATGAATGGCTAATGAACTGGAAAGTTTTTTTTTTCGTTTGGTTGAATTAAGCAGCAAAATGTTGATGTGGCTGCTGAAAAACTCAGTGCTCAGGATAAAGGAATTCAAGTGTTGGTAGATGTTTGCCATATTTTTATTGCTCAACAAAGGAAGAGTTTGATTAAAAAAGTTGTTTTTGTGAAAGTTTGTTGGTAGATCAACTATGAAATTTGTATAACATGATTTGTTATTAGTTCTTCAGATAAACTAGGCTGAAAAATGTGATATATGTCTGCTTCTTTTATTCAATCTTTTGATACAAGGTTTCTTTTATTTAACTTAACTTCTTATTATGGATTCCACTTCTATTTTAATGTGCATTTATCTTTTGATTTTGGACTAGAGGTGGAAGATTGAAAGAGAAGGAAAGGGAATAGAGTGTTTATTGAGAGGCGTCCATCACAGTCAGCGTCTTCAACAGCGGTATAAACTCTTCTTTTATTTTGCTTTATTTATGACTTTTCCTGATCCTTTTCTATTTGTGTGCAAACTTCAAAGTTCAAACTCTACACTTTCCTTGAAGAATTATTTCATTAGTTACTCCTGGCAAACTTGAAACTCTACACATTCTGCTATAAGTCTCTATGCCAAAATTGACGACTAATCAAAATTGTACGTACATTATAAAGCATGGCCATAAGTTCTGAAGATTGTATACCACTCAAATTTCTCTTCTCTATGTCCAAACTTGCAAAAATCTTTCCTAAAACTTAGCATCATTTGATAATTTTACTAAATATGAAAAAATCTATTTTACTGTTGTAAATTGGTGTCTCAGGGAACATCCATTATGCAGGAACCAGAGGACTTCATTAGTAATATGTTCTAATTAAATTGGGAACAACACCAGTGCATCCCTTTGAGGCTCTGAGAATATCCAAGCCTCTCAATTAAGAGACAAAGAGGAGTTTCAAAATGGGTAGATCTTGGATGCTATAAACCATAGGGATTTTAATTTGACAGGACTGAGGTCAGCCACAAAAAAATTCAGAGCTTGGTACAAGGAGAGAGCAGCATCATCGTGGGATATGGATTTGACTATTATCATCAAGAAAGGATTGAAATATTGTTGTGTAGTATCATTGTGATTACCTGTTGTGTGACCTCCCTATCCTCCCCCTGAAAAAAAAAAAAAAGAGAATTTGTTGAGCTTTTTATGTTTTGTATTGCTATTGATTGAAACTTAACCAGTGTTGTATAATAGAAAAATGTAATGATCCTTAATAAAGACTTTTGCGTTGTATAATGGATGGTACCAGGTTAATTGAAAGAGTGCATTGATCCTTATTGGTGAAATTCAAATATTGTTTTGCACTATATGAATATACAAAATTGATAATTATTTGCAAATGAAAAGAAACTTTTTATGGGGTGCTGGCTTTTAGAATTTTTTTTATTTTGGTGCATTGGAATAATAAATTATACCATCCAGAAATTGATCTCTAGATTTTTCCTTTCCATACCCATCTTACCACTTGAGTCATCCTTCGGGACAAACTTATTAGAATTTGAATAAGAAATAATATATATATTCACTTTAAAAAAAGTATATTTTGAAATAATTAATATGTAATTTATCATATTACTAATTTATAAATTACTATATGTTGTAATATATCACACAGATACATTCATTCTCATATACATTTATTTTTTAAAGTATCCTCATATACGTTAGTGTTTAGTTAATATTAGTTACATTCTCATATACGTTTATTTTTTAAAGTACCCTCATATACGTTAGTGTTTAGTTAATATTAGTTACAGATTAAATAAAAAAGTTAACACCAGTTTCATAATTCCATAGGATTTTTTTTTTTTTACATCGGAAAGATAAATAAAGATAAATTTCACATTCCAGGAATTGATCACTGAATCTCCCTCACCCAACCCACATGTACCATAACTCTTACTACTTGAGATATATTCGGGCATATTATAATTTTTTATACATACTATATTATTAAATTTATTAATAATATTTAACCATCGAAGGTTAAGGATTTAATTAACATTAAATTTAAGTTGACATGATTAATCATTTAATATTTATTCAATATATTAGTTAAAATTAATATTAAAATTAGAAACTAAAGGGTTTTAACATTAGATGTCATATCAATGCTAACAAAAAAATTCACTAAACCTTCCCCTTACAACTATTAGTCTTTCATTTTCGAAATATCAGTTATGAAATTCCATAAGACATGATCAATTAGTTTATATTTCTATAATATATTGATTAGTATATTATTAAAGAATGTAAAAATTAATCGCCAAAATAAAAGGTTAATGTCAGTTATGGTATTCCAAAAGGTATTGTAATCTTTTACAGTTATATTAATTAATAATCTTAAAAAGTGAATTTCCAAGAAATAAATTCATTGAACGTGATAAAATAATTTCTATTTATATAATATATTAATTAATATTTATATTGATATTAATCGTCATCAATTCACAACCCTTTCACTTGCAATTTTTTATTTATTGTTTAGTTAATATTAATTACGCACTAAATAAAAAAGTTAATATTACTGATATAACTCCATAGAACATGGTTCAACTACTTGGGAGGTTTGTTCCCAACGCATTTTCTATATTTATAATATTTCTCTTGATTTTTCAAAAAAAAAAGAACTCCATAGAACATGCTAAATTATTTTTTATTTATATAATATTTTAATTAATATTAATAATAATAGTTAAAAATTAAAGGTAGATGTTTAACGTTAATTTGATATGAATGCCAAAATAAATATTTGACTAACCCTTTCACCTTCACCAAATTTTGTTAGTGAGGACTAACCCTTACACCTTCACCAAATAATGAGGTTAATATCAGTTAGTGAATTACATTGGATATAATGCAAAAATAAACTTTCTGCTAATCCTTTGACCTACAACTAAATTTATTATGATTTTTTATTTAATATTAGTAAGAAACCAAATAAAAAAATTATTTAAGGAATTCCATAGGACATGACAATTTATTTTTGATTTATATAGTGTAGTAATTAATATGAATCTTAAAAAACTTGGTATCAGTTATGGAATTCTATAGGACATGCCAAATTATTTTGGATTAACAAAATATGTAAATTAATATTAATATTAATCTTAAGCAATTAAAGTTTAGGATTCTTACATTGATATATTTTAAAGATTACATTAAATTTGATATGAATGTAACAATAAACTTTCTACTAACCTTTTCACCTATTTATTTATTTTTGGACAAAACCTATTTATTTCAAAAAAACATTTTCACCTACGCTTAGTTTTTTTAACTGTTTAGTAATAAAAATATCAATTAAGGGATAAAATTAATAGAAATTGGTCATTTTAATTGTATTCGAATTAATATATTTCATATTGCTTTCTATTATATAATCCCAATTAAATTTGAGGAAAAACGTTGGAAAACATTTTAATGAAACCATGGTTTGTGAAAACATTTTCAGATTTCATTTTCAAAATTTAGCAAACATGTATTTTTGACTTTTTGTTTTCATTTTCACTGTCGTCGTGTTTGTCGTTGCCACAATCACTGCTAACACTCAAGCCTCACTGCTGCCACCACAAATGCCACAATCACTGGCGCGTCCTTCACTGATGGCGACGACAAATTAAAGGCAATTGTGTTCGTGATGGCAGCGAGACATGATAAATTAATCCCAAAATAAAACTTCTAAATTTATATTTTGTTATATCTAAAATTAATTTCTTTCATTAAATTTATAAAATTTTATTTTTGGTGTATTAAATTGCGCTCGCAATTTCAACTTGGATGTGGTGAAAGTTAAAGGCCTCTCCATGAGTGCGGCTCCTAAGGATCGAGCACTCGACTCGGGTTTGGTTCAAAAACTTTCTTTTACTAAACGTAAAAAAAACATTGACTATGAAAAATTTAACGCTTAAAAGAAAAAAGAATGTTCTCGAGGGTTAGGTCAAGTAACGAGTTAGAAGACATAAGAGTTGTGGAGAATAAAGGGTGAGGGATCAAATTCAAACCCTGGTGAAATAACTAATTACTTACATTACTAACAGTAAAAATTTTCCAATAAAAACAAATACCCAGTGCAACGCACGGGTCACAAGACGAGGATAAATAAGATAAAAGAATAGTAACTCAAAAAACCAAAACAAACATTCAATAAAAAAACTTCTTTCCGATGTACAAAATAAAAAAAAACTTACAAATTTTGGTTCGTTATATCTAAAAAAAAAAAATTGTTCTAATAATCCGTAAAATATCTTTAAAAAAAGTCATAAAGATACAAAAGTGGATATCCCCCGTGCATCGCACGGGTAAAAAATACTAGTATATATATAGATAGATAGATAGATATGCTTCATTACTTAAGGACATGGATAACGCATTAGTTTCAATCAACTTCTCTATTATATTCTTCAACCCATTGTGTTTCAATTTTAGTGTTAAATTTCTATTATGTTAATAAATACATATTAATATGTACAACTTTTACTATTATAATTCCTAATAATATAAATAAAAAGAAACAATATACCAATGAACTTGAATATTCTTCTATCAAATTTAAGTAAAATTTCTAGATTTAATATTTGTTTGGAGTAATTCAAATTGATGCACTTGTTGTTTTAACATTTCTCTGCATCACTACCCCTCCAACTTTGTTTCATTGTCTGCCATACTCTTATGATTTTCATAACAAGCCTTGCACTATAGAGACTTAATGAGCCACCAGAGTTTTCAATCTTCTTCCACGAACTTACAAAACCTTGATGAACAATGTTGGGGTCTTCAACCTTCGTCTATTTCATTCTTCTTTAGACCACACTTCTAAAGATGTATGTGTCTTTTTGTAGTTGGATATCTATCATTCTTTTTCGCTACCAATAGAACAAATCACTTGAAATACTTAACTCAAATTCTTGCCCATATTAGAACAATATATGGATGAGAGAAAATGATATGAATTTTTTAAGGATAAAAAAAGTATAAGAAGAGTGAAGGAATAGATACCACATCATGTAAAGATAATAATCATGAATTGGAAGCTTGGTCATCCTCAGCAATTGTATCGTAACTGTTGCAGCAACTACCTTCATAGCGTGCATTTTCCTAGGCAATTCAGTTTATCTTCCAAGTTGTTCAACTATGGAAGCAAGAGTTCCTTCATCTTGATTTTTTGAACCAAATTCCAAACACAAATTTTTATTATTGTGTTTCAAAGCCACGTCAAAAAATGATGCAAGTTGAGTCTTCACCCAATAAAATAACAATTTTTAAACTCAAGCATGAAAGTTAAAGGAAAGAAATACAAATTTATTAGATAACTTTCAAATCATAATTTCCTTACACATGTGTCTTACTTTACTTGTTTCCTCATAACAATCTAATTTATCCTCTTCTCCACTGGCACAGTTTGAACCTGAAATCAACAAAAACCAAATTATAATATTATAAATTAGAAGCTCAAACGTTGATAGACACACTCACTTTTTAAAAAATTGGCAAAAGACAAAGAAATAATATAATAGAAGGAAAAGGCAAAAGATATAGTGAAAAATCATTCACCATTTGGGAGTTTGATCAAGCATGAAGTGCCTATGACCGAATCTACTATAAACCATATAAAAAGCAAAGATAAAGGTAAGAAAAATGGCAAAAAAAAACTATGGAGCAAAGGGGTATTTATACTTGTAGTTTAAGCTTTGAAGAAGATGGAAGGTTTACAAAAACTGAAGAATATTGAAGGTTTCTTGAAAGGTTTTTAGGACCCCATATGAATGAATGCATTGATTTTTACAATTAAGTTTAGTGAATGCATTTGGGAATGCAAAAAGGCAATGAGATTGCAATGAAACGGAAGGCTAAGATTCAATCTAAGTGAAATAAAATACATTTTTACTAAAATATCCATGGTCAAGCTTCATAGTTTTTGGAATTAATTGTTTAATGACAGGTTTGCCCCCAAGGTTTCACAAACTCTCCCTTTATATAGATTTACAGATAGATAAATAGATAGATAGATAGATAGATAGATAGATAGAAGATAGATAGATAGATAGATTGATGACATATAATATATCAAGTATTTATTTATTAAATATCATATTTTCAATTTTCAATAACAATTGCAAAAATGATAGGTTCTATTTCAATACCGTTTTCTAAATTTAATAAACTAATATAATATAGTCAAGTAATGTTTTTACCTTGGCATTTACAAATTTTAGCCTTAAAAATACAAATATTTTATTTAAATCTAAAATATTACAATTACATTTTGTAAAACAGGTATCATACCACATTTCCTTCATTAGCTAATTATAAAATTCCAGATTTATATGTTTTTTTTATAACAGATGAATTTTTTTTATTCGTACAACTCATTTACATATGTATTACGACCAAATAAAGTACTTAAAGCATGAACACCAAGTAGTTAAATTTACCCTCTTATAAATGTTTTTCCCTCATTGTTTGTACTGCTTTGGAACCAAACCCTTATGATTCAATCGTAGTAAAGCAGATATGAGTTTATCGTCCTCAGGGATTGTGTGAACATTAGTTCCACTAGTTAAATATTTATCTAAGCGGATAAAGAAATATTTGAAGAATTTGTTTTTGTGATTTTCAATATGAGGAAAGCGGTAAAAGAATGTTTATAGACGAAACGAAGAAGAAAACATATTTAGAATGCATTCACCTAGTCCTCTAATTGCTTTCAACTCAAACACTTTTGTAATGGTTCACTCCATTTACGATGCCGAGAACTATCCACCTAACTATCCCTAGCCTAGGTAAATCTATCAGTTGGAATTCCTAAACGTAATCCCTTACCATCTAGAAAACCCAAAAAGAATTCTAAAGCTCAAATTCTCTCTCAAAGACATTCCCAAAGACCAATTCATCATAAGACAAGGTACCCTAGGCTTGCGAATCTTCGTTGTCACTCCGGAAACTCCTGTTAGAACTCAAAACCTCACTTGTCACATGGAAATCCACTATAGTTCATACCCAAGATATTTTCACCTTAAGACAAATAGCTCATTGAGTGGTTTATCTCTTGAACCGAACCCGCAATTATCTCTCGATTTCATGCTAGTCCATAGAAATCTAACATAAATCATTGATACTTGAAGTGCAGAAAGCAAAACTTTAACACACAGCGTGACCTAAGACATAGGCGTTCTACTTTCATTGATCTAAGCATACACCAACTCATATAAACCTCTCGATCCATTTATAAATTAGTGAAGTCTTTTGATTATCAATTGATTGGTTAGAAACATGAAGTACAAAGAGAAACACCATACATGAAAGATTTCCATTTACATCAATAAATGAGTTTACAACAATCAAAGAACTAAGCTAATACATTCTAGATACAAATCTAGAAAAGAACATATACAAGAGATAAGAAAAAGGAAGAGATGAAACCCGAAGAACGGCGACGAATCCTCGGATGGAAACTTTCTCAAGCTTTCCATAGCCTCCAAGAGATTGTCACCATGCTCCAAGGCTCCACTCCATCAATTCCTAGCCTAGGGACCCTTCCTCCATGAAGCCCAGCCTCCTCTGAATATTTTAGGGAGGAAAAATGGTGAAGAATGGAAGAGATCCCGAAAAAAATCGTGTTCTGGCATTTTATAAGGGTCCAAGGCGGTTTGGCTTGCTTAAGCGAGCTCCAGATTTGCTTAAGCGAGAGTCTTTCCTTAAAGCTGAAGCGAGATTCGCATAAGTCTCGCTTAAGCGAGGGTTCACTTTTCTTCTATGCCGCTAAAAGCTTCGCTTAAGCGGGAAAGAATTTGGCTTAAGTGAGATTGTGTTCCAGAACTGATACGCTTTACCATATAATTTCGCTTAAGCGAGTAACATTTGGCTTAAGCGAGATTCTTCATTTCTTGGCCTTTTGACATCTTGTGGCACGAATCTTCATAGATTTTCACCTATCATTGAAAACAAAAGATTAAATGTGAAAATATAATATTTACTCTATTTCTATACTAAAATTAAGTATTTACTAAATTAACTACTTATGGGGATAAAATAATCAACAATGCAAGCATACATGTTAAATAAGTGCTTAAAATGATATTTAAAAACACGTAAAATTGACACTTATCACCCTCAAAAGATTAAGAGAAGGGATATGAAGTGTGCTTTGACTCTCGTACTAAAATAATTATCTTGAATTGATTTTATAGAACGTAATAAAAGATGTGATGCCAAGCCAAAATCATTCATATCTATATTTATTCAGTATAGACACCCTCATATAAGCCAACATCATCAAATATCTTCGGCCATTTAATATTATATCATAAATCATCTAACATCATATCACAAACCAATCTCTAGATCTCATAGATGTTTCTTTTGAATTTGAGACCCACAGGGCAAAGGAAGAGTTGAGATTAGTTGATTCATTGCTGAAAAATTTAAAAAGTTGGAAAGTAGATACCCACGTTTAGTACGAGGTTACAAAAATATAGACCCAGATATGAAATATTTCCGGGTAAGTTATTTGTACATGTTACCATAGTGCTCTATTCCCAATCTTGAGGGTGGGTATAGAAGATTCCCAAGGAAGTTGAGGTCATGGGTTTGCAATTTTTATTATTTCTTGAAATATAAATAAAGATTCCTAGGAGAAGTTGTTACCAAACACAATTTTGAAGATTTCCAGGAATAATAATTTCAACTTTGTTCTGGGAATGAACATTGAAGATAGGGGTAGTACCTAGGGAGTGGAAGAATGCGCTAAGAGAGAATGAGAACGAGAGAGAGAATGCTGAATTTCATGTGTTATTTCATCAAATGAACCAAAAGTCCTTTACAACTAGTAACCACCTCCTATTTATAGAGCTTGGGCACTACCTATTGGGCCAATTGGGCCTCTGAAGCTAAGGCCCAACTTAAGGCCAAACCTTCGCCCCTGGCGGGCTACACACTGGGCGTTGCCCCTCTAGGGGCTCGCCCAGTCCACTAGTCCACAAGACACCGAGCTTGAAGTATGAGAGCTAAGTGTGTCTTTCAAATGTCTTTAAAAAGCATCCTATAGTACGCTGGAATTTAAGCTGCCAACATGGCTTAAGAGAAAAGAAGAAAACTACGTCGCCAACATGGCTTAAGCAAAAGGAAAAGCATTTTCAATCTCAGTCCACTGGTCTCGGCGAGCAACCCAAACTTGGCGAGTCCACAAGTCCACATGCGGCGAGATCGAGCAACCCAAACTTGGCGAGTCCACAAGTCCACAGTTGGAGTAGGTGAGCGATCACTCGCCAGCGAGAAAGGTGGCAGGCATTGGTCATGTACTGATCACCTAAGTGTTGACTGGCAATTGTCAGGCGATGGCGCTTGGTTTTTATGGTGGCGAGGCCTTTCGCGCTTTCTCTTATTTCAAAAACCTTTCAAATCCCTAACTGCCCCACGTGATGCGTCAGCTACATCAATTTCCCTCTTTATCCGGAACCGTCGTTTCACTTTTCATAACTGTCCCATCATGCGCAGTAACTCCCATCACACGCGCTCCACTTCCCCAGAAATCATCATGACTTTCAATCTTCCACACGCGTCCAACACGCGTCACTCCTCCAACTTCCCCCCTTTGCCTATAAAAACCCTTCTTCCCTACAATCATCCTTTTCCGAGACCCCTTTTTACTTCCCTTATCGCTTACCAAGCTCCTTCCTCCGACTTCCGCTCCGGTGCCGTCGCCTATCACCCTTTCCGCTACCCACTCTACACATCCTTCTCCGGTGAGTCCTCCTTCCCTTATCTCTGCATCATATATCTACTCATCTTTTCCCCTTTCATCATTTGATCATAAAAGATGGCCTCAGACCCTAACTCCTCTAATCACCCCTCTTCTTCTTCTGGAAGCGACCCTGATTCCGCCGCAATCGGCGGCCTCCGCTTGGAGGTCCCGGAGATCCCTTCTTTTCGACTGAAAACTTTTGCCACTCTGCCCCTTCCAGTCCAAGAAGCACCCACACACGAAGCCATAGACCAACCTTCCATTTTCCAGGATAGTGATCCTATCGTGGAATTCGTAAGCAACCTTGGCGGCCTGTCTGTCGACGACGAGTTTAACGCCAAACTCAGGATTTGGCCCTGCAGTACCGGGGACCGCCCCTGGTTTCATAAGGCCAATGGCGACGTAAAGAGATCCCAATTTTTCTTTGTGTACGAATATATGTTTGGCGAACTTGGAATCAGGCTCCCCTTCTCGCCCTTTGTTCAAACCGTCCTCCACGACATCAACGCGGCTCCCTGTCAACTTCACCCCAACGCCTGGGCCTTCATCCGGTGCTTTGAAATTTTGTGCGCCGCGGTTGGCACCGCCCCAACTCCCACCAGCTTCTTCTACCTCTATGATGCTGACCCTAAGTCCATAAAAAATAAAGGATGGATCTCCCTAAAGGCCCAGGCCGGCCGCAAGTGTTTGAATCCCCATAAAAGCAACGCGAAATCCTCCTTTGCCCGGAAGTACTTCCGCGTGGCGGTCCACCCCGCCTACCCAGAGGCCTTCACCCTTAGGGACGGGACTGCCCTTTTCCCCCTTTACTGGACGGAAAAACCCAACAGGATTACCGATCCTCCGGAAGAATCTTTGTCCGCCAACGACAAAGCTTTTTTGAGTCTCCTTGCTCCGCTTCCCGTCCTCGACTGCTCAACGGTCCTTGAGGGCGCTGGCCTCTCAAGGACACCCAAATTCTTAGGTCACCTATAGTTTACTTTTACCATCGACATTCTCTTTTTTACTCCTTATGTTGCTACTAATTTTTTATTTATTGTTTGCAGAAGACATGAACTTCACCAACGCTGAGCTCTTGAAAGCCCGGGAGAGGAAAATGGCCCGTTTTTCCCCAAAGTTTAACACTGAGGGCGACGGGAAAAAATGGGGCGGCACGGAGAATCAAGCTGAAGGCGCTCAGGGTCCCAAGAGGAGGAGACTAGTCAAAGGTTCCTCGGCTGGCCCTTCCAACCCCGGCGCTCAGCCCACCGCCACCGCCGTGCCCAAAGGCAAGAAAGCTGCCGCCGCCGCCGCCAATGCAAGCTCCAAGTCTCCAACTGACGGGACGAGCCAACTCTCTACCGCCGAAGCTTCCGCCGCCGCGGCCACTGAGCCTGTCATTGTCACGACCCTCGATTCTACAGCCACTGGTACAACTACCGGTGCCGCCGCCAAGTCTTCCACCATAGGCGCCACAACAACAACTACTGACCAGCCATCAACTGCTGGCACAAGCGCCGCAGTTGCCACCACAGGCTCCGGTGCCGCCGGGGAGAAAGAAAGGGAAACAGAAAAAGAAAACCCCAAGTCTCCCCCGCGCCAAGTCACACCTCCTAGCCCGCCTCCCACGAACGATGAGCGTTCCTTGTCTCCCCCACCTCGCCAAGAAGAAAGACCCTCACCCGGTGCCGCCACTACTTCCGAGGCAGCCCAGATTGAGCAAGCTCTTGGTAACAGAGGTGGTTCTTCTAGCCACTTCAACATGCTACCCAATGCTATTGAGCCCTCATAGTTCTTGCTCACTGGCCTCAACCGCGACGCCATAGAGAAAGAAGTGTTAAGCCGAGGCATCAACGAGACCAAGGAGGAAACCCTTGCCTGTCTTCTACGCGCTGGGTGCATCTTCGCCCACGCGTTTGACAAATTCAACTCCACAGCCGTTGAAGCCGAACGGTTGAAGGCTGAGAGCGCTCAGCATCAAGAAGCCGCCGCTGCTTGGGAAAGGCGCTTCGACAAACTGGTGGCGCAGGCGGGAAAAGACAAAGTCCATGCTGACAAGTTGATTGGCGCGGCGGGAATCAAGATCGGCGAGCTGGAAGACCATCTGAAGCTGATGAAGGAGGAAGCGGACGACCTTGATTCCAGCCTCCAAGCTTGTAGAAAAGAAAAGGATCAATTAGAGAAGGACTTGCTCGCCAAAGGCAAGGCGCTGGCTGCCAAGGAGTCAGAGCTTGAAACATTGAGCGCTGAACTGGAGTTGGCAAAAAAGATGCTGGCGGAGCAGGAGAAAAAGTCCGCCGAGTCTTTGGCCTTGGTGACGGCAAATCTGGAGGCGATGCGGGCTAATTCTGAAGAGATCAAGAAGGTGAACGAGGCTCATGGGGCAACCCTCGTCAAGAAAGATGCTGAGATTACTTCTCTTCTTGCGAGGATTAAAGAGCTAGAGGGCGAGCAATCAGAGGAGAAAGCCAAAGCCACTGAGGCGAGGGAACAAGCCGCCGATATTGCCTATGACAGCCGTGAACGGGGCTTCTACCTCGCCAAAGACCAGGCCCAACACTTGTTCCCAAATCTTGATTTTAGCGCCATGGGAGTGATGAAAGAAATCACTGCTGAAGGATTGGTTGGTCCCGACGATCCTCCCTTGATTGATCAAAACCTCTGGACCGCAACTGAAGAAGAGGAAGAAGAAACAAGAGAAGAAGAAGAAGAAGAAAGAAATAATGAATAATGTAACTGTAGTTTGTACTTAACCTTTACCGCCCTCTGTAATGTACTTTCCTGTCATTTCTCTATATGCAAGCAACATTTCGCCATTGTTTTTATATCGCCTTTGAACACCAAATTTTGTCGAGTAATTGCCTTCGCCGCATTCTTATTGTTTTAAAAAATTTAAGAATGAATTTCATAGTTAAATTCCCCAACGCCTCAGAGTAGTAAAATACTCAACATCCTGAGTGACCAAGCACTCGCCTTCCACCTTATTCATTCGCCGACCTTATATCTTGCGCTATTTTTCACGCGTCATGTGATTGAATTACGCCTAACGATTTTGTGCGTTAATTTTAACTAGGGCTTGTTGCTTGGCATTTCTCCGTCAAGACTTTGAACGTTTTCCCCAAAGGGATAAACGGCCTCCATTCTTGAGGACTTTGCCCGGGGCTTTGCCCGCTCGGGGCTTACAATGCTTGGGTCCCAATGGCCATTTGGGGGCCCCAAGACTTTTGCCTAGTTAATGACGCTCGTCGTATTCTGGCGAGACTTACCCAGCACATCGTTTACGGGACCGGCGATCACGTCAGACTTTCCGGGGGGTGATTCCCAAGCGTCAAAGGCCATTTCTGAAATCACCGCCACCTTCAGGGCTCCAGCAAGCCCCTTTGGGGATCAAGCTTGTCCCACCTAGTGATCGCCGTAATTCTTTGCATCGATCGGCAATTCCGATCGTCAGGGAATCCCTGGAATCTTTGGTCATGAATTTCATGAATTTTCATTTTATTGATGGAGCGCCTCGTTAAAAAACTCCTTTCAGAGAAAAAGAGCACGCTTTTATTATGACTATACATTGGAGATGTAACACCTCGATTTCGGTGGCGTCACTTTAGTAACCAAAAAGAAAGTTTAAGCGGAAAAACGTGAATATTTTTTTTCGTCGATAATATAAACAAAGACTAAAAGAAATAAACTCCCAACAAAAGATAACAGAACTAATGTATAATATAAATACAGCCCCCCGCTGTAAGTAGAAAACCACGTCACGAGTAAACCTCCAGTGACGGGAAGTAACAGAAGGTAACGCCCGTAGGCAAAGGTACAGACCAAAAGTAAAGGTTAAGTGTCCGCAACACAAACCTCAAAAATGAGAATAAGTCAGCCCAGATGGCCTAAAACAAGACCTCCTAACCCAACCAACTCTCTGTGATTCCCGTAGAGAAACCACACAAAAAGCTATAGGCGGGAAACTACCTTGCTCCCAAAAGAAACCATAACGGTCAGAGCTAAGACTCTACTCCTACACTAATCCTATCTCGAGGAGCTCACACCAGCACTAAAACCTACATGCTAGCATGATCGTCGTCCGAATCTGAATCCAGAACGACCTAGTCTATGTACACCATCCGTCCTCCTCTTGCTACCGCGATGCGCTCCTGTTCCGGCATCTCAAACCTAGTCCCCCCCGAAGGGTGAACCATCGTGAATCAGTCCGCCATAGACATCTGACAAAGGGCGTTTGTCCGCCAAAGCACACACAGAAGACGCGAGGGTCAACTCCAAAGAATTATGTAAATAATAAATCCAATAGATACAGATATAGATAGCTACTTAGGCTTATAAGTTAGAGATAGCATCCTAGGGTTGTATATTTCACAATGAATATAAAAGACAGTAATATCAATTAACATGCATCAGATAAGATTAACAATTATCAATCACACTCAGCAACTAAGTCAGTATGCATGTTGCATGAAATGATATGGCGGTTAACCCAGTTAACCAAATGCATTCCGGAAAGGGATGGACATCAAACGGATCAGCCCTAACACCAGCCACGGTGGGACCATTTCGGCCCGCGTGCCTCTTACTCCAACAACAGCGGTAGTCAGATCAGCAGTAAACCCGAAGGTCTGCCATTTCGGTCTGCTACAAGAGTCGTCTACAAACGCTCTTACACGGCATTCCGGGTCTTATGACCATTTTGGAAACCGACGAGGTCCAGAGTACGTCCTGTGTTAATACCTCATTAATGTTGCATGAATGCAGGATGATTAGTCAAACAACGTCTCCGAATCTCACTCGACACGTCGCCACGTGTTCTAGCTAAATTAATGTCTCTAAAAGCTTACCCTAAGGTAACAGTCGATTCTGCGACAAAAGACACGTCTCCACAACAACACATAACTCATGATGATCTCCAAATCATCCGACTCATCTCAATCCGATGGTCAAAACTGCTCAACGAGCAAGAGTATCAACATACTCGGAAACTATCAATTTCCCGGACTTATCCCCCGGATAGTCCAACAACACAGCTGCTCCAACAGCACAAGAGCATCAACATACTCAAAAACTTACTAGTTTTCTCAACTCTTGGACTCGACGACACTTCTCATTTTTCAAAACTTAATGTTCAAGCCCTAAACTTTCGTCTGAGTCTTTTATCATTATATTAAGGGTTTTGAGGTTGTTTAATACATTATGGAGGTTCATTATGAAATTGCTTAAGTTTCGTCTCTAATCCTATTAGTTTCAAAGATCCTATAATTCCAATGATTCCCTGGAGAAGGTCTCAAAACAAAAGGTCCATCATCACCCAAGTAATGGCCCGAGAAGTTCCCAGGTAAGCTGCCCGGGCACAATGCCTCATTAAAAGCCCTTCTTGCCTTAGACAGAACAACCCGAGTTCTTACGTGAATTCAAATGGGGTTTTTCCAATATCATTTTCAAACTCATTTTCCTTAGAGAAGGTCTTGATCCATAAAACAATAATAGGGTACGAACCTCGGTCCATCCCATGAAACTTCCTCAAAATCTCAAAATAAAATCGGCATAACATGCCCGTTATCCTCACTCTGAAGCATAGCAGATATATGTGTAATAACATAGTTAAGTCAGCACAATCCAAACAATCATAAATCATGTATCAACATATCCTAATTTAAACACGTAGCACTTAGCATAAATAGCAGATATCACACATCCTAGATTAACCATGTAGCACATAGCATATGAATCATTTAGCACACAATATCAAAGCATCATGAAATCAACAAGCTCGGCCGAAGCCTCAGAAATCATTTCAGACATTTAGCAATTAAGTGCATAACACATAAATCAAGTCGAATTCGTCGACACCTAAAGCATTATCTAGTAAATTCAGAGAGTAGCCCTCACCTGTAGATTCTCCAGGGTTCTCTTCAAACGCTCCTTCACAATCCTCTTTTCCTGCTCCAAGTGTTCCTCCAAACGAATCTTTGAGCAAACGAAGCGAAGGTCAATCAAAACAAGTCAATTCGGTCAATACAACACTAACTAGCGTTAGACAAGGCTTAAGAAGCTTCGGAGTACAATATTTAAGCATGGATAGACGACAGAACCTCGTTCGCTAAAACGAGCATAACTCGAGCTACAGAACTCGGAATGACACGAAACCACGCCAAAATTTCGACAATCGAAAGAGCTACGCAATGGCTCAGGTCATAGAGACCCAAAAAATTATTTTTGGACACGGTACCCTAAGCAATAGGTTTCGGCCACTATGTAAAATAGGGTTTCCAAACTTTTTCTTCGATCTAATCGATTCCTAGGTATTCTTAGGCGATATCTAGGCCAAGGAAACTCTCAGAAAAAT
>NC_080041.1:26416943-26459392 GCF_012489685.1 Lotus japonicus | reverse complement strand
TGAGTTATTTAAAAGTCCATTGTATAAGTTTTCAAAGATTATGAAAACAAAATATATTTCTAATTTCTTACACTACAATAATATAATGCATGTTACCATGTCACCTTATTAGTCAATATAGGCACCATCAAGTATTGAGCTGAAGTGGACCTTTTGGGGGACAAGGGGTTGTTCAGTCCATGATTTAACCACTGTAGGGGTGTGTACTTTTGCATATTCACTATTCAGATCTCTCCACACAATCACAGACACAAATACACCCAGGGGTGCAAACCAAACTCATTAGTCCTTTCTTATCCTAAGTCCTAAATTTGGGTTGTCAAAGAGTTTAATCAGAGGTACAAAAATCTGACTTGTATTAAACTACAGATAGAAACCAATTCAAACATCAAAGTGGTCCTGTTCCTCTTGTTTGATGTGTGTTCCTTCTTCTGCAATGATTTCTTCTACTCCATTTTGTCATCTCCTTAATGGTTGTTTCTTTACTACAGGACCAAGGGTCACAAAAGCACACTTGCACTTCCATTATTATTTTTTTGTCTAATGCAGTTGGTATTCTCCACATGAGTTAATTCTGTTAGAGCCGAAAACATTCAAATCATGGTACGTTAATTCTCCCGCGATTTTTTTTTTTCTATTCACATTACTCGAATTTAAGACCTTACTTAAGGAAAATCAAATATGTACCATTTGAAGGAAGAACTTGTTGGTTTGCACTTGTATAATTGACAAGCTCAAACTCACACCATTCTGAGAAGTGAAAACACCCAAAACACTTGCAAATCCATTCCCATCATACAAATTTCTTATCTCTTAACTTTCCTTTTGATCTTCTCAAACTCCCAAAGAAACATGGGCAGTGAAAATCATCACCATCATGACTTGTACCATCAGAACCTGCATATCCATAACAGAAGCACATTCCTGCCAATGCTATGTTCAAGGACATCCATAAAAAGTGTGAGTCTTCCACAGAGAAGAGACCATCATCCAGGTTCCTTCTCCATTAACCCTCTTTCCCCAAGAATTGGTTGCATGGGTCAGGTGAAGAGGGACAACAAAATAGCACAACTTCCAACCTCACAACAACATAGACTCAGCCTCACCACCACCAAAAGCAACACCACCTCCATCTCTATCTCCCCTATTGTCAAGTATTCTAAGCTCAAAAAGCTCTTCTCTGCCAAAAACTTAAACCACCACCACAACTGCTCCTCCCTCCAGTTGTGGAAGGACGCAACGAGTGACCAAGGTTTTAAATTGCGGTCGTGGTAGTGGTTGTGCTTCCAGCTGCGTTGTGGAATTGCAGACAAATACTAATGGATATGGCCGCAATTGCTGTCGTGATGCCGGTGCGAGACTCCCACACTCTTCGCGTTCCGGACCGCAATTTAAATCCCTGCAGGTGACAACAGTAAGTGGTGCAGATATGTCCAGGAACAGAAACCAGAGGCGTGGTTGGATTAGTAATGAGAATGTTATTCCCATAAGCATTGAAAACATGGATCCTCCTCTCCCTGTGATCAAGGGAGTGAGAAAGTCAGATGAAGGAAATAGTCTTTGGAAAAGGAGGTCAGGTGGGGTTGCATTGAAAAGTTTAAAGCTTCCACAGATTCACCATCCAAGACATCATCTTCAGCTTACAAGTGTTTGATGGGTGATCAGATCAGACATATTGAAAAGTCTTCTTTTTTCCTATTTGTGAAATTTATACATCAGAATATTAGATATATATTCTACAAGGTCTGTTTTTATTTTGTGTTGCTTGATTTCCTGGGGTATCTCACATATGGCAGTTATTCAGAAAATCCTAGTTATATTGTATGGCATATATCAGTGAATACATCATAAGAGAATAACCAACAATGTCGTGTACTTATACAAGTGGCATGTTTTGTACTAAGAAATTAGCAAAAATGGATTTTGGTTTATGCACATTCAATTCAATTTTTCAAATATAATCTGGGAAATGACATGTAGTGGTTAACACACATCAATAACATTACATGATGCAGACAAATGTTCATATTACTGTCTTAGGGAAAGGAATGTCATTCTTATAGACCAGTACTTCAAATATTCCCTAAATGTTGGAAAATGATTTAGCCTAGGTTTGAAACAACTTGATTAAACTTATTGTATGAGAACTTGTAAATGTTTGAGTGTGATAATGAAAACAGGTTATATCCTACTTATAAGCTCTATTGATTTAATTTCATAAGCTGCTACTCACATTAACATTTGAACAAGCGCTTATACCTATCTATAAGTTGTTTTGAGTTTATTTGAATAAGTTTCTCATTGTTATTATCTTTTAACTAAGTTGTTTACCTAAACACACTTATTTCACCAATGAACTAAATGATTATTTTTGCAGAAATTAAGTTGGAGGGTAACTGGATACTTGCTAGTCAGCAACATGCAACATGCAGTAGTAAAAACTGTGTTTGTATTTTTAGTTCTTGTTGTGAAGCTGACACGGTAAAAGTTTCCGATAATGCAAATCAAAGACATCTTCAATGTGTCGGAGAGGGCAACATGATAGCAGATTTTTCAGAGTTCATTCCAAGGAAACAATCCACCCACCAGAAAGATCTAAGTTTCTCCAGGAAAGTGGTGAAGTTAAGGAGCATGATAACTTACCAATAACCTAATAGAGATAATGAATAAAATCAACTGGACGAGTCCTATACTAGAGATCAAATACTTGGCATCCGAGGGTCAAAGATTTAATTAGCATCTGGACGAGTCCTATACTAGAGATCAAATACTTGGAATGGAGAAGCTAATTATTAGGAAAATGAACTTCCGTCTTAATGCTCCAACTCCTTATGTTTTTCTGGGGAGGTTTCTCAAGGCTGCGTTAGCAGCAGATAAGAAGCTTGAACAAATGGCTTCTTTCTCATGCCTATGCTTAGAAGAATATGAGCTTTAGCTTTCAGCCTTTGTCCTTCGCCTAGATCCAGACCCTGAGGACCTCCTCCGCCCAAATCGAGCCTTGCGATCCTCCGCCGCCCTGATCCACCCGATGTGGAACTCCTCCAACACGTCTATAAACCGGACCATGCCCCTATCCGACCTGGTCACAACCAGGTCTTTTCCTGTGGGGTGGCCTCGCCGAGGCCTTCACCTCTATGTCTACCATAACGTTTTAGTATCATCAATACTCAAGAAACCACGAGATCTGGGAATGTGTTACCAGAATTCCCACGGACGTCGCCAATGTTCACAATTTAAAATTAGCAGAGAGGAAACTAGACTGGAACCCTTGAGAAGTAGGACCCCTAATAACCTAGCCGCATTAGTGTATATAATGTGTACACACCTTTTACAATGTAGGCTCTCCCTTTTATAGTGGAAGGAAAAAACTTTAAATCTTAACCCTAGCTGGACTTTTGTGCCTCAAACAATTGGCTCAAGAGCCCTTACAAGCTTCTATCTAAGTCAACTCGCTCTAACAGGATTTGAACTTGGAGTCAAAAGGCCACCCTTCAAAGGCATGAGGGGGAATGCTTCGCCAATTCCCATTGAAGGGCGTCTCATGACCTGAATATTGATAGCTCGCCCTTGAGCCCTCCCGGTGGATTCTGCTCTCCATTGACTTATACCATTTCAAGGGGAGTTGCTCTTCACAAGCATGTACTGGATGTGGCATATTTCTAAGGAAGTGTTGCCTAGTCACAAGTTCCAAGATATTGTGCCTGAAGTATGGAGGTTAAGTGTGTCTTTCATGGCTTGCTAACTCTGTGCTTCGTCTCGGGGCGGTCTATTGACCATCCACAAGAGGGGGACCGACCTTAAATGATTCTTCATTCACAACGTGTTGATGCTGGAATTTTGAATTAAGGGTATTCCCATTACTTAAGGTCAGAGCAAGCGTCAACAAAGACTTTGAAGTTAGAGGGCTTGAAGAGAAGTTTTGAATAGAAGGGAAGGCCGAGCATTAAGGGATCTCAAAGTACACCAGTTTGAAGACCTTTCTCGAAGTCATAAGAGAGCCCCGAGGACATTCCGACACTTAGGAATTCCCAAATTTTGATTACCACCCACCACTAGTTCTCTCCCATGTTACCCAAGCAAGTCACATATAGTGGGAAACAATTAATACAATTATAAAAGGTAAATATGGAAGATTGTAAATAATTTTTTAAATCAACAAATTAATTAGATTCATTACATATTTTCTTCATAGATACAATTGTCTAAAAGTGGTCTTATTGTCTAAAAAGTGGTCTTATAAAAAGGAATGAATGGAGTATAAACTTAATTCACCTAGTGGAAGGTGAATCACAGAGATTGTGAAATGGTGAATCCCGAAGGAACAGAGCGCTGAATATAAGATACGTTTCGAAAGGAAAAGAGTAACCAAAAGTCTCAGTGTTATTAGCCTTATTGGAAGCTAAGCGTAAGTGATTTGGGAGTGTTAAAGACAGCTAAGATGCATGACCAATTTAAAGGAAAGCACTTCAGGTTTAAATTTCAATTAAATGCTTAAAAAAAATGTAGAACTGTCCTGTATGTCACAAAGCTTTAGCTTTGTGCCCTTTGGCAGGGGCCTTTCAAAGCTTATTGGAGCTTATCGACAAAAAATGCACTAAAAAAGCTCCAATAAGTGCTCTTTGGTTTACTTCAAACGGGTACAAAACAACATATGATTCAGACCAAAGGCAATCATCAGACTACACCTAGCAAAATAATAATATTTTGAACCTGAGAATAATGGATTCAGACTTTGTATCAGGCATTTAATAGAACTGAACGTGCATAATTCTTACATCCCAAGCAGTAGAAAAAAATAGCAAATTTAAATAAGAAACACGAAACCTGAAATAACTAAACAAGAACGATCATCTGACCAAAGCCATATGTCGCTTGACATAGTACACTGACATCATTCAATAATATATATACCAGTGTGCTACCTAATCAGCGAACAAAAGGAGGCATAAGCATGGTGGTGCTCATTGGAATGCAGTCCAGGGTTTTGACGAATACTTGCATCCTAAGTTTATCCATAGCCTTTCGTGCAAGGTCTACACTTGTAACTCGTCCCTGAGTCTCTTCAATTATATCAAGAATGATAGTGGTAAAAACCCCATATAATTTGTGTGGGTTAGGAGGAGTAGTAGTGGTTGTGGAAGAAGCTAAGAATAATTCTGGCATATAGAAGGAAGGGTCCCCTGTCCTCTTTGGGCTTCTTCTGGTCATATTGGAAAGCATTCAAGAGAATTAATCTTGAACTTGGAAAGCTGGTCTCCCTCTGAGTGGGTCTTGAGAGTTGGAGTTATGCAAGGTGTTTCGATATCAACGGGAGACAAACCGGTGGCGCAAAAACACGGATATTTCACACAGACAAATTTAGCATTTGGGTGTCTTGTGTAAAATCTTGTATAGTCTTGTTGACTAACCACTGGTATTGCCGGAGTACAACACACAGAATTTTCAGGTTGAATTAGGCAATCGGAGACAATTGTCAGGGTACAATCTAAAGAGCCGGCAGTGTATATAATTGTCCTGAAATGATTATCTGTTTGCAAGCAAGCACATAAAACAAAGAATTACTATATAGTATATACCAATGCCAGCCAGCAAACAAATTAGGGTTTGTTTGGATACCGATACCATACCTGGGAGGAGTACTTTATCAGAAGTAGTGATATTGCCATCAGAGCAGCCATGGGCGATGAGGTGGATGAAAAGGATGTCACCTGGTTTAGCATGCTCAACCAAATAGCATGTCTCCAGTCGTATGTTGTAGTCAGTGGGTTGTGATTTGTCTGGGTCTCCATCTTCAATCAAGAGAGTGATGTTGTTATCTGAAAACCCTCGCAGATCCATGAGGAATTCTTCATCCTCAATATCTTCCCTTTCACATCATCAATATCATTCATCTGTGGGTGTTTCAATCCAATCAACAGAGCTTTCTTTTCCCCTAAATTTCCCTCAACTGCCTCAATCTTCTTCTTCTTTGCTAAATTTTCCTCTACCGGCTCAATCTCCTCCCGTGATCGCATTATAGATGCCATCAGTTGCCTGCTGAATCTGATGATGATCTTTTTTTTCTTTCTTTTTCGGTGATTGAGGTTTTGACAATCGCTGCGGCGTGTGGTCTTAGGATCGAATCCTATTAGGTCCTACTGCACTGTTTTTTTTTTGCACTTCCCATATATTTGGGCCTACTTTGTATTTGGGCTGTATTGGTTTGGTGTCAATTTATGTTAAACTAGGGTTAGCAGATATTTGGGCTGTCAGATATTTGGGCATACTTTGTCTTCCGTGAATTCCGGCCATCGTCGTCCCACCACTTCACGTAACTGCCCATCGTTCTGCTCCTATGATCCCTAATCTATTCACCGACTATGCCACTGTCACTTCATCGACAACTGTTCCACTTCATCCTGTACTTCCTTCCGTTGGATTGGTTGTATTTGTTGGATGCTACTATGCTATGGAGCTCATCTATTATCTATATTCACTTCTCCCTATCAACAAACCATGGTACTGTTGACATCTATAATTGTGTTTTCTATTTTACAAGTTGTGTTCCTATCTCCTCCCTTAATTCCTTTACAGCTTCTCTGATTTGATCTGGAGAATTCTAAATTCGTGGCTATAAATCGAATCATATTGTGCTGAGATGTTCATATTGTGTTTTCAGCCTAGTACCCTTGCTTCCATTTTCTCATCTCTTTTGCTTTGATTCATTTGTCGTGATTTTGATCGGAGACATGGGTGTACATGTGAATCCCACCAAGAGTCTCTGCCTTGGAAAAAATTACTTGAAAATCAGGACTAGGGTTATCCTCTCCACATTGTTCTAATTGATGCTAAGGTTTAGATCCACACTTATTTATCTTTAGCTGATCTTAGTGTTTATTTCATGTACATTAATTCTTCATTTGACTTATTTTTAGCGTTAGTACTGTATTGACTATTGAGTATGTTTTTGTTAACTATGTAGGTTCCCGTGCGATGCACGACTCATATTTTTCTTAAAATGCGAAAAAAAGTGTATCATAGTATCAAGTTTATTATAATATTAAATAACATTTTATGCATATATAATTATATGACTGCATCTACAATCTAACAAATAATGCATTTAATAGTAATCAAATAATTAGTTCAGATACGAAATTAATACGCGATGCAAAGTCAGCATTCAATTACTTTTTTTGTATTACTCAGTGAGATTGCAGCAGTGTTATCACAATAGATTGGGATATTGCTCTCAAGGATCTGATAATCCTCCAGCTGATGTTTCATCCAGAGCATCTGAGTGCTGCATATTGCTGCTGAGATATATTCTGCCTCTGCAGTGGATAGTGCAATGGTTGATTGCCTCTTGCTTGCCCATGAGACTAGATTACTTCCTAGAAATTGACAATTTCCAGAAGTACTTTTTCTCTCTGTTCTATCTCCAGCATAGTCAGCATCACAATAACCTGAAAGCTTATACTCTGATGTTTTCTTATACATCAAGCCAAGGTTAGTGGTGCCTTTCAGATACCTTAGGATCCTCTTAACAGCAGTTAAGTGGGTTTCCCTTGGATCTGATTGGAAACGAGCACATAAATGAACACTAAATAATATATCAGGCCTAGATGCAGTTAAGTACAGAAGGGATCCTATCATGCCACGATAGAGCTTCTGACAAACTTTACCACTTGCATCTTCTTTCTCCAAAATGCACGTAGGATGCATTGGAGTCTTGGCCACTGTAGATTCCAGCATATTGAACTTCTTCAGAAGTTCCTTAGTGTACTTGCTCTGATGGATATATGTTCCTTCTGGTGTTTGATCTACTTGTATTCCCAGAAAGTACTTTAATTCTCCCATCATGCTTATCTCAAATTCAGCCTGCATCATCTTAGAAAATTCTTTGCATAGAGATTGATTAGCAGAGCCAAATATTATATCATCAACATAGATTTGCACAATTAAGATATCATCTTTGTAAGTTTTGCAAAAGAGAGTTGTATATACTTTACCCCTTACAAACTTATTTTCCAGAAGGAATGAGCTGAGTCTCTCATACCATGCTCTGAGAGCTTGCTTCAGACCATAGAGTGACTTCTTCAATTTGAACACATGGTCTGGCTTCTTCTCATCTTTAAAACCTGGGGGTTGATGAACATAAACTTCCTCTGATATAAACCCCTCGTCTAGCCAAAACACCTCTGGTAGGTATGATATCATGTCCCGAGCGGCATAGAAGCTCTTTGCACCAGGGTAAAGACTTTGCTGGGGGGATAACATTCAATTTCTTTATTTTCTCCTATATTTAATAATAATTTCTTATCTATATATTTAACTGCTTAATTTCTTATAAAAATATATTATTATATTTCATTCTATCAATGGACCATCATTATAACATAAATATACCACCACCTTATTCTATCACATCCCCTAAATTAAATAATTATATTTGACTTTAATTTTATCTTTCACTAGTATTTTTGACCCGTGCGATGCACGGGGGATATTCACTTTTATTTATTTTGTGTTTTTATTATTTTTGCGTTATTTTCAAGATATTTTTGTATTAATATATTATTTTGTATAAGAATTTTTTAAGGTTTTTTATAAATGTATTATTTTTTTTGTCGTGGCGTTGTGATGGATTTAGCGTGTCTTTGGTGTCTTGTCTCCCCTAAGACGACACACCATGTTCTTTTAACTTGTCTTGTTTTACAACCCTTGTTGTTTGCGCGTTACCTTGGCAATATAGTGGGTTGTATTACCTATATGCAGGATTTTATGTTATTTGTTTTTTACCTTGGTTGATGTTACTCCATTCAAGAGGATTGAAATACATGTTCCGTCACCAGCCTGTCGCTTCGTCGAGGTTTTTCATTGTGACGTGCTGCTGTATCGCGTCCATCTTTGGTGACAACAAATACCCATATGCGCCCAACCTCTAGGGAGTTTCCTCCGGCCTGGGCTCGACCTTTTCTAGATGTAGTGAAGGTCGATTTTGATGCTTTTGTTTCATCATTTATTTCAGCTAGTTTTGACTTTTTGTTTCGAATTATTTATTTTATAATTATGATACAATATTTTCATGAAGTTGAAACTTCCTGTTGTTATTGGCAGTCCACAACAACAACTTCTCCTCCAAAATGTTGGTTGAAACTGAACTTATTAGCAAATATTTTAGTATCTTTGAGTGTTTAGTCTACAACTTCAAAATAATGCTTGCGAATGTTGAGTTTTTCGTCCTTTGATCTTATAGCTGTTGTTTATGCTCTCCAAATGAAAGTTTTCTCCGTTCCTCCATAACCATAGAAAAAAAACAACACCCATTTATCTTAATTAATTGTTGACATGATCGTCTCATAAACACTTTTTTATTCCGGTGTCATGTTAGACAGAAGATGTACATACTATGTTGTTAGATCTTGTCTATCATAATATAATTCATCCATAATAAGCTTATTTTGAGAAGTTGTTATTGAGGTCCTATCAATTTAAGTCATTTGGGGAAAGCCGACTAATAAACTGCTGTTGCTTTGAATAAAGTGATTATATTTGCAAATGCGAAAATTTTTATTTGCTCCTTAGTAAGTTTTAAATCTACAACAATATAAGAAGTAGTGTAAGAAAACTATTGCATTATCATTTTTATTTTGAACAGTGGTGTTTTTATTTTTTGATAGAGAAATGTTAGTTGTTAGTAATGTTAGTAAATTAGTCACTCCTCATGATTCGAACCCTGAAACCTTCATCCTTCATTTTACCCAACTTTTATGTCTCATAACTCTTATCACTTGAGCTAACTATGTGGAACAATAGTGTTTTATATAGTCTTTGTTTTAAATGCACTCACCTCTACGTTACATAAGAAGTCTTTGTCATGCAAAATAAAGCATCATTCTAAGAACCCTTTTTTTATTTTAAAATGACATTGTTTATTTTTTATGAGATTTTTTTTTCTAGTTTACACTCATAAAAATCTATTTTTTTTATTTGGTCTATGATTACTAAATGTTAAGAATGTCATTTTAGATATTAAATATATGTAAATATTACACATGTTATATGGAGTTATGAAAGTGAAAAGTTTTTTGCCTCATGAATTTAATTCTTTATTTTTTGTGATGATTAGACATTTTAAAGGGATATTTAAACTCAAGAATTATTATATCAACCTTAATTATTCATTCAATTACACAATCAAAATATAAATAGATTAAATGGTATTTAATTAAATTTAATTAAATTTCTAATTGTTGTGATTTTAATGACAATAAATTACATTAGCTTTATGAGTAAATGATATTTAAATCATTTATTTCAATCTAATTGAATTTTAAATCAATAAAATATGAATTAAAATTAAATTAAAATTTTTATTTGTTTTAATTTAAAACTTTAATATTGGATACTTGAAATTAAAATTAAAGGAAATTTTTCTTTTAAAATATAACGTTTGTATTTATTTTAACTTGAACATATACTTTGGTATGATACATATCTCATATCTACATCTCTGACATTTCTTCCTTAAATATTCTTAAATTATTTTTAATCAAGTTTCATATATTATTCTTATAATTTAAAAAATTTCCAACATTTTCGCATATCTCATTTATATTATGTATTTCATCGTACCACTACAATAAAAAAAATGAGTGTCATATACTATGACATCAATTATTATAATTATTACTCCATCCGTCCCCATTTATAAGTCACATTTTTTGAGTTTTTTTTGTCCCTAATTATAAGTCACTTTGTGATACCAATGCAACATTTAATATTTGTTTCAAATACTAACCTCATATTTAAGATGAAAGAGGTAGTTATATTTGAAAAGTTTTAATTTGGAGAGAGAAATTCTAAGGGTGACATTGGAAAGACTATGTTTTTGTCTTACAAATTTATTGCTTTTAACTATTTTTCTTAATCTAAGATAAGTAGTCAAAAGTGACTTATAATAGGGGACAGAGGGAGTAATATAGAATGGAACTTGAAAATTTTGTATTTTATGTACTATAAATTTATTGAATGCACTTCAATTTTATAACTTATACCCATTTACAATCCACTTGCAAGCTTCACCCAAATTCCATGTAAATGACATTGTTTCAGGTTCTATTACTCATATAAATTTATCCATTTATGATTAGATTTAAAAATATTATTTATATTTATATATCTTGGTCTGTTATTTATTTTTTGCAATAGTAACATAGAACAATTTATTTATTTATTTTATCTATTTGAAACAAAATATGTGTTTTAATATATTTTTCTTAAAATTGAAACAACATAGAGTTCACTCTATTTAACTCATGAGCTGTCAATCAATCTAATGTAGTGGTGCAATGCACAGGGTCGTTGGACTCTCGACAAAATAGATCGGGAAAGCAAATAAACATTGTCCACTAACAATCACCAAATGTATATAAAAAAGCATTAACCACTAAATTATTGCCTTATATCAAATAAAAATATTAAACAATTTAAAATTCTTTGTTCGAAGAGAAAAATGTATAGCACCAGATAGAACCCCCCAAAACATAAATAATCTAGTCCCTTAATGTATCAACCCCATGTCATAATAAATTTTAAACTTCTTTAAGACAAAATATTCAATTCTTTTATACAAAGAGGTTCAAAGACAAAACTAAACTTCAATTTACAAAAAGCACCCTAAACAAATTAACACTAGATGTAATACCTGTGCGTTGCATGGGTTTACTTACAATATTTTTATACAATAGATATAACACGTTGTACGGGTTTATTTACAATATTTTTAAGATTGTATAAAATGATCATCGCTTAAATTAATACAAAAATAATAATTGTGTTTAGACATTTCAATAATTAAAAAAAAACATTTCAGTAAATAGTATTAGAGTTCTATTTGTATAAATAATTAATATTACTCTAATTAAATAATTAATATTTATTAATTAAAATTGAATAGTTTTAAAAATATAATGATATTTTTATTTAATAATTTGAAAAATAATCTAGTCAATTTGTAACAAAAAAAATTCAGCAATAAGTTTTTAATACCATCAAATAACTTGTATGAACATATTTTTATACCTTTTACTGAGAAAGTCATATTTTAGGAGGGTCAACCACAATTTCTCAAACTGGTTTACACTTGTCAAAATGGAGAACAATAAAGTAATTTTATCTTTTACAACTATAATAAGATATAACTTAAATTTATTCAACTTTTGTGATAATTTTTTTTTTCTCTATTAAGCTTCCTCAAAATCGTCTTTACTAATATATAACAAAATCAAAAAATTATATGGAGATTGTTTTTTCAAATAAGACACACATACATTATAGTTAATAGTAAATGCCTCATAGTGTCATTTTTAAATTTAACATGTTTTATCTAAATTATTTTTTGATGATATTATTTTATTCTAAGTCAAGTTTAATTCTTGATATTTTTTACTAAAGCAAAATTTAAGTCAATTTTTAAGTTTATAAATGTTATTAATTAATGTAGATAGTTGAAAGATTTTCACAATAGAGTTTTTTCGGTTTTTTATTTTATTAGGTCTAATTGCATATTTGGTCCCCACTTTTACATTTCTTAAGATTTTGATCCCTAACAAATTTTAATTGCACTTTATTACCCCAACATTGTTCTCCGTTAGCAACTTTGGTCTTCCATCCAATTCCATCCAAAAACTTATAGGTTTAATTTATGGGAAAAAAATTTTAAAACCCCGAAAAATATTCTCTTTATCTCTTCTTTCCACATCTTCATCACTCTTCTTCAAAACCCAGAAAATTAAATCAGATTATCAAAAAATGGTTAAAATCTTTCCTATTGGTTCATGTATTTTTAATACAAATGTAGGACGCTTTTACTTCTTAATGTATTTAGTGAATTTTTTTACATTAATTAAATTAAAAAATAAAAATATTATGACTAATATATTTTTTTTTAGTTTTTTTTAAGTAAACAAATATTTTTAAATCATTATATTAACTCATATTAAACTTCTTACCACAAACAAATATTTTTGAACTCTTTTTTGGGCTTACGTGTATCCTCCTCCAGAGGAATCCTTCTTTATGCAATCCTGCTTGAGCTGAGAATTTTCACAATATCGTGGAGTTAACTCTTTCAGCGAAGTTTTTTTATTCACAAAACTCGAACCTGAGACATTGCTTAAGGGAAATCAAGCATCCATACATATTTTTTTAAATCAATTAATGTTTTATATATTAAGATATTTCTTTATATAAATTATTTTTTATTAACTAATTAAAATTGTCCACATGTAAATTATGAGTACTTTTATCAATGTACTTTTTTTGTCCATAAACATCAGTGTGATTTTTTTTATTAGTGTTTGTTTCATTCTTTTTTGTTTCACACTTTTTTAAAGAACTAAAGTGTTATGTCCTGTTCTACCTTATACAACAAACACAAAAATCAGTTGGTAGTTGATTAACTTATTGCGTTGTAAATTTTGTTGATCTGGTTTTATTTTAAAGTATATAATACAAAATGATTTTTTTTATTTCTTGATGTATTTGTAACAAACTTTCAAGTGAGTTTTACATTTAGTACGTAGTTGAATAGCTAATGACTTAAACAATTTTATTCATTTTTAATATTTTAATTTAATGTATTTCATACAAAGGTTCAAAGTGGCTTTTACAATTTAGTATGTAGTTGAATAGATTATGACTTAAAAATTTATTTAATTTTATTATTAAAGATATTAATATAAAAGAAATATTTTACTATTTAATGCATTTAATGTAAAGGAGAGCAAAAAACTCAAGTCTCCTTTACATATATATATAGATACGTAGTTGAATAGCTAATGACTTAAACAATTTTATTCATTTTTAATATTTTAATTTAATGTATTTCATACAAAGGTTCAAAGTGGCTTTTACAATTTAGTATGTAGTTGAATAGATTATGACTTAAAAAATTTATTTAATTTTATTATTAAAGATATTAATATAAAAGAAATATTTTTTTTTTTTTTTTTTTTTTTTTTTTTTTTTTTTTTTTTTTTTTTTTTTTTTTTTTTTTTTTATATTTTACTATTTAATGCATTTAATGTAAAGGAGAGCAAAAAACTCAAGTCTCCTTTACATCTATAAACTCTATAAAGTGAGAGTTTGTGCAGCATTGGGGGCAAACCAGTCATTCAACACCTTAATGCACAGCAATATAATTTTTAGCATGGACATTTTAGTAAAAGTACACATTATTTCCTAAAGATTCGATCCTAGCCGTTTATTCCTCAATCACAATTTCCCTTTTCTTACGTTTCTTTTGCTCTTTTCTGTTCCCTCAGCCTTCCGTTTTGTTTTCCATTCGCTTCCGTTTTGTTTCTCAGCTGTCCGTCTTTTCCATTCACTTGGAAGTTGGAATGTCTCCACTCTCCATCTTCACTCTCTTCGCCTCTCTCCCTCTTCTGTTTCTTTGTTTGCGATGTTGAGGCCAGAGATTCCTCTCCCCATTACATCGCAAGGCCCTCTCTTTAAGTGGTTGGGACAGAAGATCTAGAGGACACAACCTGTGCCATCGTCGATGGCGAACTGAGGAAACTGTTTCGTCCATTTGGAACTTCAGTTTTCGGTGAGTTTTTTAAAAATATCCCATTGTTTTGTATTGCTTTGGCCTTTTCTCCATTGTTTCCTTCCGTGCAACTCATTCGTGCAAACCTTTGTTCATGTGGTTATGGATATGGATTTGACATGTTCTTCATCCCAAACTCATTTCATTTTATTTATTCTACTTTTTTTGGGCAAATTAAACCAATTCCGCAGGGTACCATTCTGTCTTCCTTTGAAGCTCACCGATCACATTCTCTTCTGTTCCCAAGGTAAGAACTTTCACCATTTTTCTGTTTGCTTTCCCATAAAAAGGAGTGTTTTTTCCATCATTTTGTAGATTATGAGTCTTTCATTTGGTTACACACATGTTGGACTCCCTTAGCTAAATAATCCCTAATTTCTTACTCATCCCCCTCTGCTGCTTCATCTTTTTATAAATTTAATTATGGTTTAACATCTATCTTTCCCCTCTTATTCCTCATTATTCAATCTATTCATCATAACTTCTTTTTAAAGGATCTAAACCAGCAAAAGAAAGATCAGGAGGAGGTTCTTTTGTGCAGTTTCTTCTATCTCTGCTGCTCACATACCACTATTGATTTTTTACCAACAATTTCACTCCTTCCAATATCTGTGATATTCTAGAAAGTTTTTAACTTTCAGGTACTTTTTGTTGCACTATGAGCTGGATTTGAGCCTTTGCAATCCAAGTTTTGGGTTCAAAGAAGAGTATGTTTTATTTTCCCATTGTTCAGATGGGTGTGGGGCTCTCTGGCACCTCTAATAAGAATCAAAAGAATCTAAAACCTGATGTAACAGAAAGTTTGGCACTATTGTCCTATATATTCAATTCTTTATGATAAGAGTAAATCTCCAACTAATCTTGGGTTAACTGCAACCTAATTGTTTTTCCCTTTGAGATCACTCAATTGTTCTTATTATGGGTTCAATTGATAATCACATAAGGGACTCTTTAATTTGTATAAGAAAAGCTTCCGCATCAGTGTATGCGTACTCAGTTTTTTTGAGCTGCTACTAATTCTCTTCAACTCAATATCTTTGCTTGCGTAGTTTTTATTTAATTTGACATTTCTTGAACTTCTTTTTATCAGCTACTTCAAGCAGCCTCCATATCCGGATGAAAACATAGAAAAGAGTGCAGGCTATGAGCTGGGTTAGAAGATGGTGCAGTTCTTAATTGGCTCATCATATTACCCTGTTGCATGTTGTTTCTTTGAAGACTTCTGTTAATTGTAGACCGGTGTTCTACATAGAGTTTATGATGTGGTTAATGTAAGTATCAATTTTTTCCATTGGATTATTTAATCCAAATGTTTTAGAAAATATGGCAGAGAGAATTTTCTATATTGCAAAGGTGTGAAGTTCTCAATATCTTTATTATTATATTCCCTTCTTATTCCAGTTGAAAAGGTGAGTTTGAACCGACGGTGGCTACTGTCATGAAAGTAAAGCAAATGAATGCTTCTAAGGTAAACATTAACTTGCCACTGCTTCTAATCATTTTCTCTACTGATTGTTCGACATTTCATGGCAAGGGTAAGAAAACAAATGTTTTACATAAAGATTGGGGAAGGAGGGAACAGCAGTGGATCGGAGGTGCATCGAGGTGTTGCTAACTTGAGGCAACACGCTACTCATCTATACTATGGAAGCGGCTAGATGAGGGCATAGATTCTGTTGATGAATGGCTAATGAACTGGAAAGTCTTTTTTTCGTTTGGTTGAATTAAGCAGCAAAATGTTGATGTGGCTGCTGAAAAACTCAGTGCTCAGGATAAAGGAATTCAAGTGTTGGTAGATGTTTGCCATATTTTTATTGCTCAACAAAGGAAGAGTTTGATTAAAAAAGTTGTTTTTGTGAAAGTTTGTTGGTAGATCAACTATGAAATTTGTATAAGAACATGATTTGTTATTAGTTCTTCAGATAAACTAGGCTGAAAAATGTGATATATGTCTGCTTCTTTTATTCAATCTTTTGATACAAGGTTTCTTTTATTTAACTTAACTTCTTATTATGGATTCCACTTCTATTTTAATGTGCATTTATCTTTTGATTTTGGACTAGAGGTGGAAGATTGAAAGAGAAGGAAAGGGAATAGAGTGTTTATTGAGAGGCGTCCATCACAGTCAGCGTCTTCAACAGCGGTATAAACTCTTCTTTTATTTTGCTTTATTTATGACTTTTCCTGATCCTTTTCTATTTGTGTGCAAACTTCAAAGTTCAAACTCTACACTTTCCTTGAAGAATTATTTCATTAGTTACTCCTGGCAAACTTGAAACTCTACACATTCTGCTATAAGTCTCCATGCCAAAATTGACGACTAATCAAAATTGTACGTACATTATAAAGCATGGCCATAAGTTCTGAAGATTGTATACCACTCAAATTTCTCTTCTCTATGTCCAAACTTGCAAAAATCTTTCCTAAAACTTAGCATCATTTGATAATTTTACTGAATATGAAAAAATCTATTTTACTGTTGTAAATTGGTGTCTCAGGGAACATCCATTATGCAGGAACCAGAGGACTTCATTAGTAATATGTTCTAATTAAATTGGGAACAACACCAGTGCATCCCTTTGAGGCTCTGAGAATATCCAAGCCTCTCAATTAAGAGACAAAGAGGAGTTTCAAAATGGGTAGATCTTGGATGCTATAAACCATAGGGATTTTAATTTGACAGGACTGAGGTCAGCCACAAAAAAATTCAGAGCTTGGTACAAGGAGAGAGCAGCATCATCGTGGGATATGGATTTGACTATTATCATCAAGAAAGGATTGAAATATTGTTGTGTAGTATCATTGTGATTACCTGTTGTGTGACCTCCCTATCCTCCCCCTGAAAAAAAAAAAAGAGAATTTGTTGAGCTTTTTATGTTTTGTATTGCTATTGATTGAAACTTAACCAGTGTTGTATAATAGAAAAATGTAATGATCCTTAATAAAGACTTTTGCGTTGTATAATGGATGGTACCAGGTTAATTGAAAGAGTGCATTGATCCTTATTGGTGAAATTCAAATATTGTTTTGCACTATATGAATATACAAAATTGATAATTATTTGCAAATTAAAAGAAACTTTTTATGGGGTGCTGGCTTTTAGAATTTTTTTTATTTTGGTGCATTGGAATAATACATTATACCATCCAGAAATTGATCTCTAGATTTTTCCTTTCCATACCCATCTTACCACTTGAGTCATCCTTCGGGACAAACTTATTAGAATTTGAATAAGAAATAATATATATATTCACTTTAAAAAAAGTATATTTTGAAATAATTAATATGTAATTTATCATATTACTAATTTATAAATTACTATATGTTGTAATATATCACACAGATACATTCATTCTCATATACATTTATTTTTTAAAGTATCCTCATATACGTTAGTGTTTAGTTAATATTAGTTACATTCTCATATACGTTTATTTTTTAAAGTACCCTCATATACGTTAGTGTTTAGTTAATATTAGTTACAGATTAAATAAAAAAGTTAACACCAGTTTCATAATTCCATAGGATTTTTTTTTTTTACATCGGAAAGATAAATAAAGATAAATTTCACATTCCAGGAATTGATCACTGAATCTCCCTCACCCAACCCACATGTACCATAACTCTTACTACTTGAGATATATTCGGGCATATTATAATTTTTTATACATACTATATTATTAAATTTATTAATAATATTTAACCATCGAAGGTTAAGGATTTAATTAACATTAAATTTAAGTTGACATGATTAATCATTTAATATTTATTCAATATATTAGTTAAAATTAATATTAAAATTAGAAACTAAAGGGTTTTAACATTAGATGTCATATCAATGCTAACAAAAAAATTCACTAAACCTTCCCCTTACAACTATTAGTCTTTCATTTTCGAAATATCAGTTATGAAATTCCATAAGACATGATCAATTAGTTTATATTTCTATAATATATTGATTAGTATATTATTAAAGAATGTAAAAATTAATCGCCAAAATAAAAGGTTAATGTCAGTTATGGTATTCCAAAAGGTATTGTAATCTTTTACAGTTATATTAATTAATAATCTTAAAAAGTGAATTTCCAAGAAATAAATTCATTGAACGTGATAAAATAATTTCTATTTATATAATATATTAATTAATATTTATATTGATATTAATCGTCATCAATTCACAACCCTTTCACTTGCAATTTTTTATTTATTGTTTAGTTAATATTAATTACGCACTAAATAAAAAAGTTAATATTACTGATATAACTCCATAGAACATGGTTCAACTACTTGGGAGGTTTGTTCCCAACGCATTTTCTATATTTATAATATTTCTCTTGATTTTTCAAAAAAAAAAGAACTCCATAGAACATGCTAAATTATTTTTTATTTATATAATATTTTAATTAATATTAATAATAATAGTTAAAAATTAAAGGTAGATGTTTAACGTTAATTTGATATGAATGCCAAAATAAATATTTGACTAACCCTTTCACCTTCACCAAATTTTGTTAGTGAGGACTAACCCTTACACCTTCACCAAATAATGAGGTTAATATCAGTTAGTGAATTACATTGGATATAATGCAAAAATAAACTTTCTGCTAATCCTTTGACCTACAACTAAATTTATTATGATTTTTTATTTAATATTAGTAAGAAACCAAATAAAAAAATTATTTAAGGAATTCCATAGGACATGACAATTTATTTTTGATTTATATAGTGTAGTAATTAATATGAATCTTAAAAAACTTGGTATCAGTTATGGAATTCTATAGGACATGCCAAATTATTTTGGATTAACAAAATATGTAAATTAATATTAATATTAATCTTAAGCAATTAAAGTTTAGGATTCTTACATTGATATATTTTAAAGATTACATTAAATTTGATATGAATGTAACAATAAACTTTCTACTAACCTTTTCACCTATTTATTTATTTTTGGACAAAACCTATTTATTTCAAAAAAACATTTTCACCTACGCTTAGTTTTTTTAACTGTTTAGTAATAAAAATATCAATTAAGGGATAAAATTAATAGAAATTGGTCATTTTAATTGTATTCGAATTAATATATTTCATATTGCTTTCTATTATATAATCCCAATTAAATTTGAGGAAAAACGTTGGAAAACATTTTAATGAAACCATGGTTTGTGAAAACATTTTCAGATTTCATTTTCAAAATTTAGCAAACATGTATTTTTGACTTTTTGTTTTCATTTTCACTGTCGTCGTGTTTGTCGTTGCCACAATCACTGCTAACACTCAAGCCTCACTGCTGCCACCACAAATGCCACAATCACTGGCGCGTCCTTCACTGATGGCGACGACAAATTAAAGGCAATTGTGTTCGTGATGGCAGCGAGACATGATAAATTAATCCCAAAATAAAACTTCTAAATTTATATTTTGTTATATCTAAAATTAATTTCTTTCATTAAATTTATAAAATTTTATTTTTGGTGTATTAAATTGCGCTCGCAATTTCAACTTGGATGTGGTGAAAGTTAAAGGCCTCTCCATGAGTGCGGCTCCTAAGGATCGAGCACTCGACTCGGGTTTGGTTCAAAAACTTTCTTTTACTAAACGTAAAAAAAACATTGACTTTGAAAAATTTAACGCTTAAAAGAAAAAAGAATGTTCTCGAGGGTTAGGTCAAGTAACGAGTTAGAAGACATAAGAGTTGTGGAGAATAAAGGGTGAGGGATCAAATTCAAACCCTGGTGAAATAACTAATTACTTACATTACTAACAGTAAAAATTTTCCAATAAAAACAAATACCCAGTGCAACGCACGGGTCACAAGACGAGGATAAATAAGATAAAAGAATAGTAACTCAAAAAACCAAAACAAACATTCAATAAAAAAACTTCTTTCCGATGTACAAAATAAAAAAAAAACTTACAAATTTTGGTTCGTTATATCTAAAAAAAAAATTGTTCTAATAATCCGTAAAATATCTTTAAAAAAAGTCATAAAGATACAAAAGTGGATATCCCCCGTGCATCGCACAGGTGAAAAATACTAGTATATATATAGATAGATAGATAGATATGCTTCATTACTTAAGGACATGGATAACGCATTAGTTTCAATCAACTTCTCTATTATATTCTTCAACCCATTGTGTTTCAATTTTAGTGTTAAATTTCTATTATGTTAATAAATACATATTAATATGTACAACTTTTACTATTATAATTCCTAATAATATAAATAAAAAGAAACAATATACCAATGAACTTGAATATTCTTCTATCAAATTTAAGTAAAATTTCTAGATTTAATATTTGTTTGGAGTAATTCAAATTGATGCACTTGTTGTTTTAACATTTCTCTGCATCACTACCCCTCCAACTTTGTTTCATTGTCTGCCATACTCTTATGATTTTCATAACAAGCCTTGCACTACAGAGACTTAATGAGCCACCAGAGTTTTCAATCTTCTTCCACGAACTTACAAAACCTTGATGAACAATGTTGGGGTCTTCAACCTTCGTCTATTTCATTCTTCTTTAGACCACACTTCTAAAGATGTATGTGTCTTTTTGTAGTTGGATATCTATCATTCTTTTTCGCTACCAATAGAACAAATCACTTGAAATACTTAACTCAAATTCTTGCCCATATTAGAACAATATATGGATGAGAGAAAATGATATGAATTTTTTAAGGATAAAAAAAGTATAAGAAGAGTGAAGGAATAGATACCACATCATGTAAAGATAATAATCATGAATTGGAAGCTTGGTCATCCTCAGCAATTGTATCGTAACTGTTGCAGCAACTACCTTCATAGCGTGCATTTTCCTAGGCAATTCAGTTTATCTTCCAAGTTGTTCAACTATGGAAGCAAGAGTTCCTTCATCTTGATTTTTTGAACCAAATTCCAAACACAAATTTTTATTATTGTGTTTCAAAGCCACGTCAAAAAATGATGCAAGTTGAGTCTTCACCCAATAAAATAACAATTTTTAAACTCAAGCATGAAAGTTAAAGGAAAGAAATACAAATTTATTAGATAACTTTCAAATCATAATTTCTTTACACATGTGTCTTACTTTACTTGTTTCCTCATAACAATCTAATTTATCCTCTTCTCCACTGGCACAGTTTGAACCTGAAATCAACAAAAACCAAATTATAATATTATAAATTAGAAGCTCAAACGTTGATAGACACACTCACTTTTTAAAAAATTGGCAAAAGACAAAGAAATAATATAATAGAAGGAAAAGGCAAAAGATATAGTGAAAAATCATTCACCATTTGGGAGTTTGATCAAGCATGAAGTGCCTATGACCGAATCTACTATAAACCATATAAAAAGCAAAGATAAAGGTAAGAAAAATGGCAAAAAAAAACTATGGAGCAAAGGGGTATTTATACTTGTAGTTTAAGCTTTGAAGAAGATGGAAGGTTTACAAAAACTGAAGAATATTGAAGGTTTCTTGAAAGGTTTTTAGGACCCCATATGAATGAATGCATTGATTTTTACAATTAAGTTTAGTGAATGCATTTGGGAATGCAAAAAGGCAATGAGATTGCAATGAAACGGAAGGCTAAGATTCAATCTAAGTGAAATAAAATACATTTTTACTAAAATATCCATGGTCAAGCTTCATAGTTTTTGGAATTAATTGTTTAATGACAGGTTTGCCCCCAAGGTTTCACAAACTCTCCCTTTATATAGATTTACAGATAGATAAATAGATAGATAGATAGATAGATAGATAGATAGATAGAAGATAGATAGATAGATAGATAGATAGATAGATAGATTGATGACATATAGTATATCAAGTATTTATTTATTAAATATCATATTTTCAATTTTCAATAACAATTGCAAAAATGATAGGTTCTATTTCAATACCGTTTTTTAAATTTAATAAACTAATATAATATAGTCAAGTAATGTTTTTACCTTGGCATTTACAAATTTTAGCCTTAAAAATACAAATATTTTATTTAAATCTAAAATATTACAATTACATTTTGTAAAACATGTATCATACCACATTTCCTTCATTAGCTAATTATAAAATTCCAGATTTATATGTTTTTTTTATAACAGATGAATTTTTTTTATTCGTACAACTCATTTACATATGTATTACGACCAAATAAAGTACTTAAAGCATGAACACCAAGTAGTTAAATTTACCCTCTTATAAATGTTTTTCCCTCATTGTTTGTACTGCTTTGGAACCAAACCCTTATGATTCAATCGTAGTAAAGCAGATATGAGTTTATCGTCCTCAGGGATTGTGTGAACATTAGTTCCACTAGTTAAATATTTATCTAAGCGGATAAAGAAATATTTGAAGAATTTGTTTTTGTGATTTTCAATATGAGGAAAGCGGTAAAAGAATGTTTACAGACGTAACGAAGAAGAAAACATATTTAGAATGCATTCACCTAGTCCTCTAATTGCTTTCAACTCAAACACTTTTGTAATGGTTCACTCCATTTACGATGCCGAGAACTATCCACCTAACTATCCCTAGCCTAGGTAAATCTATCAGTTGGAATTCCTAAACGTAATCCCTTACCATCTAGAAAACCCAAAAAGAATTCTAAAGCTCAAATTCTCTCTCAAAGACATTCCCAAAGACCAATTCATCATAAGACAAGGTACCCTAGGCTTGCGAATCTTCGTTGTCACTCCGGAAACTCCTGTTAGAACTCAAAACCTCACTTGTCACATGGAAATCCACTATAGTTCATACCCAAGATATTTTCACCTTAAGACAAATAGCTCATTGAGTGGTTTATCTCTTGAACCGAACCCGCAATTATCTCTCGATTTCATGCTAGTCCATAGAAATCTAACATAAATCATTGATACTTGAAGTGCAGAAAGCAAAACTTTAACACACAGCGTGACCTAAGACATAGGCGTTCTACTTTCATTGATCTAAGCATACACCAACTCATATAAACCTCTCGATCCATTTATAAATTAGTGAAGTCTTTTGATTATCAATTGATTGGTTAGAAACATGAAGTACAAAGAGAAACACCATACATGAAAGATTTCCATTTACATCAATAAATGAGTTTACAACAATCAAAGAACTAAGCTAATACATTCTAGATACAAATCTAGAAAAGAACATATACAAGAGATAAGAAAAAGGAAGAGATGAAACCCGAAGAACGGCGACGAATCCTCGGATGGAAACTTTCTCAAGCTTTCCATAGCCTCCAAGAGATTGTCACCATGCTCCAAGGCTCCACTCCATCAATTCCTAGCCTAGGGACCCTTCCTCCATGAAGCCCAGCCTCCTCTGAATATTTTAGGGAGGAAAAATGGTGAAGAATGGAAGAGATCCCGAAAAAAATCGTGTTCTGGCATTTTATAAGGGTTCAAGGCGGTTTGGCTTGCTTAAGCGAGAGTCTTTCCTTAAAGCTGAAGCGAGATTCGCATAAGTCTCGCTTAAGCGAGGGTTCACTTTTCTTCTATGCCGCTAAAAGCTTCGCTTAAGCGGGAAAGAATTTGGCTTAAGTGAGATTGTGTTCCAGAACTGATACGCTTTACCATATAATTTCGCTTAAGCGAGTAACATTTGGCTTAAGCGAGATTCTTCATTTCTTGGCCTTTTGACATCTTGTGGCACGAATCTTCATAGATTTTCACCTATCATTGAAAACAAAAGATTAAATGTGAAAATATAATATTTACTCTATTTCTATACTAAAATTAAGTATTTACTAAATTAACTACTTATGGGGATAAAATAATCAACAATGCAAGCATACATGTTAAATAAGTGCTTAAAATGATATTTAAAAACACGTAAAATTGACACTTATCACCCTCAAAAGATTAAGAGAAGGGACATGAAGTGTGCTTTGACTCTCGTACTAAAATAATTATCTTGAATTGATTTTATAGAACGTAATAAAAGATGTGATGCCAAGCCAAAATCATTCATATCTATATTTATTCAGTATAGACACCCTCATATAAGCCAACATCATCAAATATCTTCGGCCATTTAATATTATATCATAAATCATCTAACATCATATCACAAACCAATCTCTAGATCTCATAGATGTTTCTTTTGAATTTGAGACCCACAGGGCAAAGGAAGAGTTGAGATTAGTTGATTCATTGCTGAAAAATTTAAAAAGTTGGAAAGTAGATACCCACGTTTAGTACGAGGTTACAAAAATATAGACCCAGATATGAAATTTTTATTATTTCTTGAAATATAAATAAAGATTCCTAGGAGAAGTTGTTACCAAACACAATTTTGAAGATTTCCAGGAATAATAATTTCAACTTTGTTCTGGGAATGAACATTGAAGATAGGGGTAGTACCTAGGGAGTGGAAGAATGCGCTAAGAGAGAATGAGAACGAGAGAGAGAATGCTGAATTTCATGTGTTATTTCATCAAATGAACCAAAAGTCCTTTACAACTAGTAACCACCTCCTATTTATAGAGCTTGGGCACTACCTATTGGGCCAATTGGGCCTCTGAAGCTAAGGCCCAACTTAAGGCCAAACCTTCGCCCCTGGCGGGCTACACACTGGGCGTTGCCCCTCTAGGGGCTCGCCCAGTCCACTAGTCCACAAGACACCGAGCTTGAAGTATGAGAGCTAAGTGTGTCTTTCAAATGTCTTTAAAAAGCATCCTATAGTACGCTGGAATTTAAGCTGCCAACATGGCTTAAGAGAAAAGAAGAAAACTACGTCGCCAACATGGCTTAAGCAAAAGGAAAAGCATTTTCAATCTCAGTCCACTGGTCTCGGCGAGCAACCCAAACTTGGCGAGTCCACAAGTCCACATGCGGCGAGATCGAGCAACCCAAACTTGGCGAGTCCACAAGTCCACAGTTGGAGTAGGTGAGCGATCACTCGCCAGCGAGAAAGGTGGCAGGCATTGGTCATGTACTGATCACCTAAGTGTTGACTGGCAATTGTCAGGCGATGGCGCTTGGTTTTTATGGTGGCGAGGCCTTTCGCGCTTTCTCTTATTTCAAAAACCTTTCAAATCCCTAACTGCCCCACGTGATGCGTCAGCTACATCAATTTCCCTCTTTATCCGGAACCGTCGTTTCACTTTTCATAACTGTCCCATCATGCGCAGTAACTCCCATCACACGCGCTCCACTTCCCCAGAAATCATCATGACTTTCAATCTTCCACACGCGTCCAACACGCGTCACTCCTCCAACTTCCCCCCTTTGCCTATAAAAACCCTTCTTCCCTACAATCATCCTTTTCCGAGACCCCTTTTTACTTCCCTTATCGCTTACCAAGCTCCTTCCTCCGACTTCCGCTCCGGTGCCGTCGCCTATCACCCTTTCCGCTACCCACTCTACACATCCTTCTCCGGTGAGTCCTCCTTCCCTTATCTCTGCATCATATATCTACTCATCTTTTCCCCTTTCCTCATTTGATCATAAAAGATGGCCTCAGACCCTAACTCCTCTAATCACCCCTCTTCTTCTTCTGGAAGCGACCCTGATTCCACCGCAATCGGCGGCCTCCGCTTGGAGGTCCCGGAGATCCCTTCTTTTCGACTGAAAACTTTTGCCACTCTGCCCCTTCCAGTCCAAGAAGCACCCACACACGAAGCCATAGACCAACCTTCCATTTTCCAGGATAGTGATCCTATCGTGGAATTCGTAAGCAACCTTGGCGGCCTGTCTGTCGACGACGAGTTTAACGCCAAACTCAGGATTTGGCCCTGCAGTACCGGGGACCGCCCCTGGTTTCATAAGGCCAATGGCGACGTAAAGAGATCCCAATTTTTCTTTGTGTACGAATATATGTTTGACGAACTTGGAATCAGGCTCCCCTTCTCGCCCTTTGTTCAAACCGTCCTCCACGACATCAACGCGGCTCCCTGTCAACTTCACCCCAACGCCTGGGCCTTCATCCGGTGCTTTGAAATTTTGTGCGCCGCGGTTGGCACCGCCCCAACTCCCACCAGCTTCTTCTACCTCTATGATGCTGACCCTAAGTCCATAAAAAATAAAGGATGGATCTCCCTAAAGGCCCAGGCCGGCCGCAAGTGTTTGAATCCCCATAAAAGCAACGCGAAATCCTCCTTTGCCCGGAAGTACTTCCGCGTGGCGGTCCACCCCGCCTACCCAGAGGCCTTCACCCTTAGGGACGGGACTGCCCTTTTTCCCCTTTACTGGACGGAAAAACCCAACGGGATTACCGATCCTCCGGAAGAATCTTTGTCCGCCAACGACAAAGCTTTTTTGAGTCTCCTTGCTCCGCTTCCCGTCCTCGACTGCTCAACGGTCCTTGAGGGCGCTCGCCTCTCAAGGACACCCAAATTCTTAGGTCACCTATAGTTTACTTTTACCATCGACATTCTCTTTTTTACTCCTTATGTTGCTACTAATTTTTTATTTATTGTTTGCAGAAGACATGAACTTCACCAACGCTGAGCTCTTGAAAGCCCGGGAGAGGAAAATGGCCCGTTTTTCCCCAAAGTTTAACACTGAGGGCGACGGGAAAAAATGGGGCGGCACGGAGAATCAAGCTGAAGGCGCTCAGGGTCCCAAGAGGAGGAGACTAGTCAAAGGTTCCTCGGCTGGCCCTTCCAACCCCGGCGCTCAGCCCACCGCCACCGCCGTGCCCAAAGGCAAGAAAGCTGCCGCCGCCGCCGCCAATGCAAGCTCCAAGTCTCCAACTGACGGGACGAGCCAACTCTCTACCGCCAAAGCTTCCGCCGCCGCGGCCACTGAGCCTGTCATTGTCACGACCCTCGATTCTACAGCCACTGGTACAGCTACCGGTGCCGCCGCCAAGTCTTCCACCATAGGCGCCACAACAACAACTACTGACCAGCCATCAACTGCTGGCACAAGCGCCGCAGTTGCCACCACAGGCTCCGGTGCCGCCGGGGAGAAAGAAAGGGAAACAGAAAAAGAAAACCCCAAGTCTCCCTGCGCCAAGTCACACCTCCTAGCCCGCCTCCCACGAACGATGAGCGTTCCTTGTCTCCCCCACCTCGCCAAGAAGAAAGACACTCACCCGGTGCCGCCACTACTTCCGAGGCAGCCCAGATTGAGCAAGCTCTTGGTAACAGAGGTGGTTCTTCTAGCCACTTCAACATGCTATCCAATGCTATTGAGCCCTCATAGTTCTTGCTCACTGGCCTCAACCGCGACGCCATAGAGAAAGAAGTGTTAAGCCGAGGCATCAACGAGACCAAGGAGGAAACCCTTGCCTGTCTTCTACGCGCTGGGTGCATCTTCGCCCACGCGTTTGACAAATTCAACTCCACAGCCGTTGAAGCCGAACGGTTGAAGGCTGAGAGCGCTCAGCATCAAGAAGCCGCCGCTGCTTGGGAAAGGCGCTTCGACAAACTGGTGGCGCAGGCGGGAAAAGACAAAGTCCATGCTGACAAGTTGATTGGCGCGGCGGGAATCAAGATCGGCGAGCTGGAAGACCATCTGAAGCTGATGAAGGAGGAAGCGGACGACCTTGATTCCAGCCTCCAAGCTTGTAGAAAAGAAAAGGATCAATTAGAGAAGGACTTGCTCGCCAAAGGCAAGGCGCTGGCTGCCAAGGAGTCAGAGTTTGAAACATTGAGCGCTGAACTGGAGTTGGCAAAAAAGATGCTGGCGGAGCAGGAGAAAAAGTCTGCCGAGTCTTTGGCCTTGGTGACGGCAAATCTGGAGGCGATGCGGGCTAATTCTGAAGAGATCAAGAAGGTGAATGAGGCTCATGGGGCAACCCTCGTCAAGAAAGATGCTGAGATTACTTCTCTTCTTGCGAGGATTAAAGAGCTAGAGGGCGAGCTATCAGAGGAGAAAGCCAAAGCCACTGAGGCGAGGGAACAAGCCGCCGATATTGCCTATGACAGCCGTGAACGGGGCTTCTACCTCGCCAAAGACCAGGCCCAACACTTGTTCCCAAATCTTGATTTTAGCGCCATGGGAGTGATGAAAGAAATCACTGCTGAAGGATTGGTTGGTCCCGACGATCCTCCCTTGATTGATCAAAACCTCTGGACCGCAACTGAAGAAGAGGAAGAAGAAACAAGAGAAGAAGAAGAAGAAGAAAGAAATAATGAATAATGTAACTGTAGTTTGTACTTAACCTTTACCGCCCTCTGTAATGTACTTTCCTGTCATTTCTCTATATGCAAGCAACATTTCGCCATTGTTTTTATATCGCCTTTGAACACCAAATTTTGTCGAGTAATTGCCTTCGCCGCATTCTTATTGTTTTAAAAAATTTAAGAATGAATTTCATAGTTAAATTCCCCAACGCCTCAGAGTAGAAAAATACTCAACATCCTGAGTGACCAAGCACTCGCCTTCCACCTTATTCATTCGCCGACCTTATATCTTGCGCTATTTTTCACGCGTCATGGGATTGAATTACGCCTAACGATTTTGTGCGTTAATTTTAACTAGGGCTTGTTGCTTGGCATTTCTCCGTCAAGACTTTGAACGTTTTCCCCAAAGGGATAAATGGCCTCCATTCTTGAGGACTTTGCCCGGGGCTTTGCCCGCTCGGGGCTTACAATGCTTGGGTCCCAATGGCCATTTGGGGGCCCCAAGACTTTTGCCTAGTTAATGATGCTCGTCGTATTCTGGCGAGACTTACCCAGCACATCGTTTACGGGACCGGCGATCACGTCAGACTTTCCGGGGGGTGATTCCCAAGCGTCAAAGGCCATTTGTGAAATCACCGCCACCTTCAGGGCTCCAGCAAGCCCCTTTGGGGATCAAGCTTGTCCCACCTAGTGATCGCCGTAATTCTTTGCATCGATCGGCAATTCCGATCGTCAAGGAATCCCTGGAATCTTTGGTCATGAATTTCATGAATTTTCATTTTATTGATGGAGCGCCTCGTTAAAAAACTCCTTTCGGAGAAAAAGAGCACGCTTTTATTATGACTATACATTGGAGATGTAACACCCCGATTTCGGTGGCGTCACTTTAGTAACCAAAAAGAAAGTTTAAGCGGAAAAACGTGAATATTTTTTTTCGTCGATAATATAAACAAAGACTAAAAGAAATAAACTCCCAACAAAAGATAACAGAACTAATGTATAATATAAATACAGCCCCCCGCTGTAAGTAGAAAACCACGTCACGAGTAAACCTCCAGTGACGGGAAGTAACAGAAGGTAACGCCCGTAGGCAAAGGTACAGACCAAAAGTAAAGGTTAAGTGTCCGCAACACAAACCTCAAAAATGAGAATAAGTCAGCCCAGATGGCCTAAAACAAGACCTCCTAACCCAACCAACTCTCTGTGATTCCCGTAGAGAAACCACACAAAAAGCTATAGGCGGGAAACTACCTTGTTCCCAAAAGAAACCATAACGGTCAAAGCTAAGACTCTACTCCTACACTAATCCTATCTCGAGGAGCTCACACCAGCACTAAAACCTACATGCTAGCATGATCGTCGTCCGAATCTGAATCCAGAACGACCTAGTCTATGTACACCATCCGTCCTCCTCTTGCTACCGCGATGCGCTCCTGTTCCGGCATCTCAAACCTAGTCCCCCCCGAAGGGTGAACCATCGTGAATCAGTCCGCCATAGACATCTGACAAAGGGCGTTTGTCCGCCAAAGCACACACAGAAGACGCGAGGGTCAACTCCAAAGAATTATGTAAATAATAAATCCAATAGATACAGATATAGATAGCTACTTAGACTTATAAGTTAGAGATAGCATCCTAGGGTTGTATATTTCACAATGAATATAAAAGACAGTAATAACAATTAACATGCATCAGATAAGATTAACAATTATCAATCACACTCAGCAACTAAGTCAGTATGCATGTTGCATGAAATGATATGGCGGTTAACCCAGTTAACCAAATGCATTCCGGAAAGGGATGGACATCAAACGGATCAGCCCTAACACCAGCCACGGTGGGACCATTTCGGCCCGCGTGCCTCTTACTCCAACAACAGCGGTAGTCAGATCAGCAGTAAACCCGAAGGTCTGCCATTTCGGTCTGCTACAAGAGTCGTCTACAAACGCTCTTACACGGCATTCCGGGTCTTATGACCATTTTGGAAACCGACGAGGTCCAGAGTACGTCCTGTGTTAATACCTCATTAATGTTGCATGAATGCAGGATGATTAGTCAAACAACGTCTCCGAATCTCACTCGACACGTCGCCACGTGTTCTAGCTAAATTAATGTCTCTAAAAGCTTACCCTAAGGTAACAGTCGATTCTGCGACAAAAGACACGTCTCCACAACAACACATAACTCATGATGATCTCCAAATCATCCGACTCATCTCAATCCGATGGTCAAAACTGCTCAACGAGCAAGAGTATCAACATACTCGGAAACTATCAATTTCCCGGACTTATCCCCCGGATAGTCCAACAACACAGCTGCTCCAACAGCACAAGAGCATCAACATACTCAAAAACTTACTAGTTTTCTCAACTCTTGGACTCGACGACACTTCTCATTTTTCAAAACTTAATGTTCAAGCCCTAAACTTTCGTCTGAGTCTTTTATCATTATATTAAGGGTTTTGAGGTTGTTTAATACATTATGGAGGTTCATTATGAAATTGCTTAAGTTTCGTCTCTAATCCTATTAGTTTCAAAGATCCTATAATTCCAATGATTCCCTGGAGAAGGTCTCAAAACAAAAGGTCCATCATCACCCAAGTAATGGCCCGAGAAGTTCCCAGGTAAGCTGGCCGGGCACAATGCCTCATTAAAAGCCCTTCTTGCCTTAGACAGAACAACCCGAGTTCTTACGTGAATTCAAATGGGGTTTTTCCAATATCATTTTCAAACTCATTTTCCTTAGAGAAGGTCTTGATCCATAAAACAATAATAGGGTACGAACCTCGGTCCGTCCCATGAAACTTCCTCAAAATCTCAAAATAAAATCGGCATAACATGCCCGTTATCCTCACTCTGAAGCATAACAGATATATGTGTAATAACATAGTTAAGTCAGCACAATCCAACAATCATAAATCATGTATCAACATATCCTAATTTAAACACGTAGCACTTAGCATAAATAGCAGATATCACACATCCTAGATTAACCATGTAGCACATAGCATATGAATCATTTAGCACACAATATCAAAGCATCATGAAATCAACAAGCTCGGCCGAAGCCTCAGAAATCATTTCAGACATTTAGCAATTAAGCGCATAACACATAAATCAAGTCGAATTCGTCGACACCTAAAGCATTATCTAGTAAATTCAGAGAGTAGCCCTCACCTGTAGATTCTCCAGGGTTCTCTTCAAACGCTCCTTCACAATCCTCTTTTCCTGCTCCAAGTGTTCCTCCAAACGAATCTTTGAGCAAACGAAGCGAAGGTCAATCAAAACAAGTCAATTCGGTCAATACAACACTAACTAGCGTTAGACAAGGCTTAAGAAGCTTCGGAGTACAATATTTAAGCATGGATAGACGACAGAACCTCGTTCGCTAAAACGAGCATAACTCGAGCTACAGAACTCGGAATGACACGAAACCAACGCCAAAATTTCGACAATCGAAAGAGCTACGCAATGGCTCAGGTCATAGAGACCCAAAAATTATTTTTGGACACGGTACCCTAAGCAATAGGTTTCGGCCACTATGTAAAATAGGGTTTCCAAACTTTTTCTTCGATCTAAATCGATTCCTAGGTATTCTTAGGCGATATCTAGGCTAAGGAAACTCTCAGAAAAATTATCGAATCGAAAACTGTCGCAGGGGTATTTTGGTCATTATTTTTAGCTCAGAATTTCAAAACTGAAATCTCAAAATGCAAATTGGATGGGGACGTCACCAACGACGTTTATGACAACTAATCCTACTAGCACTAAGCTAAGGCGATAGTTTTCAGCCCAAAGGACGAAGCTTTACCCCAAAATGGGTATTTTAAGGAGAAATTGATTCCGGCGGAAATCCGGCGACATAACGGAAAAACTAATCCGACAGAAGTGCTCTTGGGCACGTAAGGAAGATGTTTAGAATAAAAAATGAAGTACTCAGGATAGTTTTGCAAAAACCTCAAAACTATAAGCACAGAAAGACATAGAGAAAAGCTATGGAAAAAGCGATCAGAGGTAAGGATTAGCGACTATACCTCGAAACCTTGAAGTAGCAACTGTTGAATCAACGATCAAGCAAGAAATGAAGAAAAGCTCTCCTCCTCCTTCTTCTCTCCAAGCCGCGGGTTGTGTGTGTGTGTTTGTGAGGTTTTTGTTTCAAGCTTCACATATTTATAGGGAATGAAATGGAAGATATTTATTAAGGATAGGATAAGTATGAATAGATATTTATCAAGATTGGATAAGTATGAACAGATATTTATCAAAGACTGGATAAGTATGAACAGATATTTATCAAAGATTGGATAAGGTTGAATAGATATTTAGTAAACCGGTACAGTTTTGTTTAGATATCGGAGGATTTAGCTCATAGAGTTACGATAAAAATATGAGAGTGATTTCCGATTCTTCCTACTGATTCCAACGTATTTTAGACACGATATTCACCCCGCTGAATCTTCTAATTCTTCAAAGAAATATCGGTATGATTTTTGGTTTTCGAGGCTTGTTTTTAATGCTATATATAGAGGTTGGCAAAACGCGGAAAACGAAAGTTTCGCGATTCTGATTTTTCCGGCTTCATTCTCCGTGAATTCTAAGATAGGTTTTGGCAACATAAATCCAAAACTCAAAAGAGGTTTCCTAGTATTTTAGGTGACTAATGCAAAGTCGGTGTAAAACTATTTTACCCGATAAGTTACTTTTTGCATCGAATGTCGGAATAGAAAACTTCCTTCTGAAGAAAGATTGAAATCATCAAGAGAAATGGGTGTACGCGTGTGGAATCTTCATTTGAAGCTCCGAATAGAAAAAGTCTTCATCGTCGGTTGATTCTAGGGTTTTGAAATACCAGGGTTTCAGTTTCGGCAAACTTCCGATGATTGGAATCGGACGTTCGTAGATTCTAGAGTTTCGCCTCGAAACGATTGTGATATATGGAAAAAGAGAAGTTCTAACATTTCTCTGAAGATTTTTGGAAGAAATTCCTACAGTGTTCCAAGGGTGGAACATAGTCTTATTTCCTAAGGTTCTTGTCCTAGGTTTTAAAGCGATTATTAGTCGTGCTATAACTTAAATCGACTTTGGTACAATCCTTAGACTTTTCCTGAACTTTCTCCTTCATAAATTTATTCCTTTCGATAACTCTTGTTCAGGTTTTTCCTTCACGATACGTCAAGCCTAATCGTAAATGGAAATCTCTTCCACTTATTCTAAGCTTAAAAACTTGGGTCTTACATTACTACCCTCCAAAAAGAAAGTTTCGTCCTCGAAACTTAAGGATCAGTAAAAGTTCTGGATATTATTCCTTGATCTTTTCCTCTAATACCCATATAGCACCGTCCGTGTCTTTGTTCTAAATAACTTTCACTAAAACACTCTGCTTTCTCTTCGATTGTTTCACTCTTCTAGCCCCAATGCTGGTTCGACGACGTCTCAAAAGACCTTTCATCTTCCAGCTCTATGTTGTCCGGTTCGACCACTTGCTCCTTTGCTTTTGTTCGTCCAAAAGACAATGATAGTGAGACAACCAATCCATCCCTAGGATAACATCTAGGTTCTGTTAAGTCAATCAAACAGTTAGTACTCATCATAAGATAGCATCTAACATGCTATACAATATGATTAAGCACTAACTTCAATCAATTCTAAGCGAAAAATCGCTTGGCAGACAATCAATTTTCACTCTTTGCAGAGTCACACAACCTAGCACAGAAGACCTATTCCCCAAAGACTCCCGAAAGACTCGACAAGCTCTGATACCACAGTGTAACACCCCGATTTCGGTGGCGTCACTTTAGTAACCAAAAAGAAAGTTTAAGCGGAAAAACGTGAATATTTTTTTTCGTCGATAATATAAACAAAGACTAAAAGAAATAAACTCCCAACAAAAGATAACAGAACTAATGTATAATATAAATACAGCCCCCCGCTGTAAGTAGCAAACCACGTCACGAGTAAACCTCCAGTGATGGGAAGTAACAGAAGGTAACGCCCGTAGGCAAAGGTACAGACCAAAAGTAAAGGTTAAGTGTCCGCAACACAAACCTCAAAAATGAGAATAAGTCAGCCCAGATGGCCTAAAACAAGACCTCCTAACCCAACCAACTCTCTGTGATTCCCGTAGAGAAACCACACAACAAGCTATAGGCGGGAAACTACCTTGTTCCCAAAAGAAACCATAACGGTCAGAGCTAAGACTCTACTCCTACACTAATCCTATCTCGAGGAGCTCACACCAGCACTAAAACCTACATGCTAGCATGATCGTCGTCCGAATCTGAATCCAGAACGACCTAGTCTATGTACACCATCCGTCCTCCTCTTGCTACCGCGATGCGCTCCTGTTCCGGCATCTCAAACCTAGTCCCCCCGAAGGGTGAACCATCGTGAATCAGTCCGCCATAGACATCTGACAAAGGGCGTTTGTCCGCCAAAGCACACACAGAAGACGCGAGGGTCAACTCCAAAGAATTATGTAAATAATAAATCCAATAGATACAGATATAGATAGCTACTTAGGCTTATAAGTTAGAGATAGCATCCTAGGGTTGTATATTTCACAATGAATATAAAAGACAGTAATAACAATTAACATGCATCAGATAAGATTAACAATTATCAATCACACTCAGCAACTAAGTCAGTATGCATGTTGCATGAAATGATATGGCGGTTAACCCAGTTAACCAAATGCATTCCGGAAAGGGATGGACATCAAACGGATCAGCCCTAACACCAGCCACGGTGGGACCATTTCGGCCCGCGTGCCTCTTACTCCAACAACAGCGGTAGTCAGATCAGCAGTAAACCCGAAGGTCTGCCATTTCGGTCTGCTACAAGAGTCGTCTACAAACGCTCTTACACGGCATTCCGGGTCTTATGACCATTTTGGAAACCGACGAGGTCCAGAGTACGTCCTGTGTTAATACCTCATTAATGTTGCATGAATGCAGGATGATTAGTCAAACAACGTCTCCGAATCTCACTCGACACGTCGCCACGTGTTCTAGCTAAATTAATGTCTCTAAAAGCTTACCCTAAGGTAACAGTCGATTCTGCGACAAAAGACACGTCTCCACAACAACACATAACTCATGATGATCTCCAAATCATCCGACTCATCTCAATCCGATGGTCAAAACTGCTCAACGAGCAAGAGTATCAACATACTCGGAAACTATCAATTTCCCGGACTTATCCCCCGGATAGTCCAACAACACAGCTGCTCCAACAGCACAAGAGCATCAACATACTCAAAAACTTACTAGTTTTCTCAACTCTTGGACTCGACGACACTTCTCATTTTTCAAAACTTAATGTTCAAGCCCTAAACTTTCGTCTGAGTCTTTTATCATTATATTAAGGGTTTTGAGGTTGTTTAATACATTATGGAGGTTCATTATGAAATTGCTTAAGTTTCGTCTCTAATCCTATTAGTTTCAAAGATCCTATAATTCCAATGATTCCCTGGAGAAGGTCTCAAAACAAAAGGTCCATCATCACCCAAGTAATGGCCCGAGAAGTTCCCAGGTAAGCTGGCCGGGCACAATGCCTCATTAAAAGCCCTTCTTGCCTTAGACAGAACAACCCGAGTTCTTACGTGAATTCAAATGGGGTTTTTCCAATATCATTTTCAAACTCATTTTCCTTAGAGAAGGTCTTGATCCATAAAACAATAATAGGGTACGAACCTCGGTCCGTCCCATGAAACTTCCTCAAAATCTCAAAATAAAATCGGCATAACATGCCCGTTATCCTCACTCTGAAGCATAGCAGATATATGTGTAATAACATAGTTAAGTCAGCACAATCCAACAATCATAAATCATGTATCAACATATCCTAATTTAAACACGTAGCACTTAGCATAAATAGCAGATATCACACATCCTAGATTAACCATGTAGCACATAGCATATGAATCATTTAGCACACAATATCAAAGCATCATGAAATCAACAAGCTCGGCCGAAGCCTCAGAAATCATTTCAGACATTTAGCAATTAAGCGCATAACACATAAATCAAGTCGAATTCGTCGACACCTAAAGCATTATCTAGTAAATTCAGAGAGTAGCCCTCACCTGTAGATTCTCCAGGGTTCTCTTCAAACGCTCCTTCACAATCCTCTTTTCCTGCTCCAAGTGTTCCTCCAAACGAATCTTTGAGCAAACGAAGCGAAGGTCAATCAAAACAAGTCAATTCGGTCAATACAACACTAACTAGCGTTAGACAAGGCTTAAGAAGCTTCGGAGTACAATATTTAAGCATGGATAGACGACAGAACCTCGTTCGCTAAAACGAGCATAACTCGAGCTACAGAACTCGGAATGACACGAAACCAACGCCAAAATTTCGACAATCGAAAGAGCTACGCAATGGCTCAGGTCATAGAGACCCAAAAATTATTTTTGGACACGGTACCCTAAGCAATAGGTTTCGGCCACTATGTAAAATAGGGTTTCCAAACTTTTTCTTCGATCTAAATCGATTCCTAGGTATTCTTAGGCGATATCTAGGCTAAGGAAACTCTCAGAAAAATTATCGAATCGAAAACTGTCGCAGGGGTATTTTGGTCATTATTTTTAGCTCAGAATTTCAAAACTGAAATCTCAAAATGCAAATTGGATGGGGACGTCACCAACGACGTTTATGACAACTAATCCTACTAGCACTAAGCTAAGGCGATAGTTTTCAGCCCAAAGGACGAAGCTTTACCCCAAAATGGGTATTTTAAGCAGAAATTGATTCCGGCGGAAATCCGGCGACATAACGGAAAAACTAATCCGACAGAAGTGCTCTTGGGCACGTAAGGAAGATGTTTAGAATCAAAAATGAAGTATTCAGGATAGTTTTGCAAAAACCTCAAAACTATAAGCACAGAAATACATAGAGAAAAGCTATGGAAAAAGCGATCAGAGGTAAGGATTAGCGACTATACCTCGAAACCTTGAAGTTGCAACTGTTGAATCAACGATCAAGCAAGAAATGAAGAAAAGCTCTCCTCCTCCTTCTTCTCTCCAAGCCGCGGGTTGTGTGTGTGTGTTTGTGAGGTTTTTTTTCAAGCTTCACATATTTATAGGGAATGAAATGGAAGATATTTATTAAGGATAGGATAAGTATGAATAGATATTTATCAAGAGTGGATAAGTATGAACAGATATTTATCAAAGATTGGATAAGTATGAACAGATATTTATCAAAGATTGGATAAGGTTGAATAGATATTTAGTAAACCGGTACAGTTTTGTTTAGATATCGGAGGATTTAGCTCATAGAGTTACGATAAAAATATGAGAGTGATTTCCGATTCTTCCTACTGATTCCAACGTATTTTAGACACGATATTCACCCCGCTGAATCTTCTAATTCTTCAAAGAAATATCGGTATGATTTTTGGTTTTCGAGGCTTGTTTTTAATGCTATATATAGAGGTTGGCAAAACGCGGAAAACGAAAGTTTCGCGATTCTGATTTTTCCGGCTTCATTCTCCGTGAATTCTAAGATAGGTTTTGGCAACATAAATCCAAAACTCAAAAGAGGTTTCCTAGTATTTTAGGTGACTAATGCAAAGTCGGTGTAAAACTATTTTGCCCGATAAGTTACTTTTTGCATCGAATGTCGGAATAGAAAACTTCCTTCTGAAGAAAGATTGAAATCATCAAGAGAAATGGGTGTACGCGTGTGGAATCTTCATTTGAAGCTCCGAATAGAAAAAGTCTTCATCGTCGGTTGATTATAGGGTTTTGAAATACCAGGGTTTCAGTTTCGGCAAACTTCCGATGATTGGAATCGGACGTTCGTAGATTCTAGAGTTTCGCCTCGAAACGATTGTGATATATGGAAAAAGAGAAGTTTTAACATTTCTCTGAAGATTTTTGGAAGAAATTCCTACAGTGTTCCAAGGGTGGAACATAGTCTTATTTCCTAAGGTTCTTGTCCTAGGTTTTAAAGCGAATATTAGTCGTGCTATAACTTAAATCGACTTTGGTACAATCCTTAGACTTTTCCTGAACTTTCTCCTTCATAAATTTATTCCTTTCGATAACTCTTGTTCAGGTTTTTCCTTCACGATACGTCAAGCCTAATCGTAAATGGAAATCTCTTCCACTTATTCTAAGCTTAAAAACTTGGGTCTTACAGGAGAGTTCAGAGATATTTTTAGAGAATTTAAAGACATCGAACAGAGATTCTTCCTTGGAGCTTTCCACCTTTCCAGCCTCTTCGTCCACGATCAACTGTAATAATAGCGCAGGCTCAAACCGTTGAACGACCTGGGTAATCGCCTTCCATCCAGCTCCTCCAAGTGGTAGGCCCCTGAACCAAGAACTTTGACAATGCGGTAGGGACCTTCCCAGTTAGGAGTCAGCTTGTTTCCTGGGGCTCCTGATCGCCACTTGAGAACCAAATCGCCAAATTGCATATCCCGGACGCAAACCCTGCTGTTGTACTTGGCTGCCACGCGCTGCTTCATCGCCGTTTCCCGAATGTTTGCCTCGTCACGCGTTTCAGACAAAAGGACCAGCTCCATCGCCATGTTGGCCTGATTCTTCCCTTCAAAATCTGGTTGAGTCCGCCATGTAAAATTGTCAATCTCCACCGGCAACATGGCATCTACCCCATAGGTCATTCTAAAGGGGGTTTCTCTTGTAGTAGATTGCACAGTGGTGTTGTACGACCACAGCACCACTGGAAGTTCATCCAGCCAAGCTCCCTTAGCCTCCTTAAGCCGTCGCCTCAATCCACGTAGGATTACCCTGTTTGCAGATTCTACTTGCCCGTTCGTCTGCGGATGCTCCACAGAGGCGAACCTCATCTGTATGCCCATTTCCTTGCAAAATACCCTTGTTTGGTTGCTTGAAAACTGGGTCCCGTTGTCGGATACGATCGCCCTTGGGATCCCGAACCTGCAAACAATACGCTTCCAGTAGAAGTTGACTATCTTTGCAGAGGTAATCTTGGCCAGGGGCTCGGCCTCAATCCACTTAGTGAAGTAGTCCACCGCTACTAATATAAACTTCATTTGCGCCCTGGCGGTCGGAAAAGGTCCTACTAAGTCCACACCCCACATGGCGAAAGGCCATGGGGCGCTCATCGTTACCAACTCTTTTGGCGGTGCCTTAGACAAATCCGCAAACACTTGAAATTTTTTGCACCGCTTCACAAAGTCCATACAATCCTTCCTGAGGGTGGGCCAGTAGAAACCCGCCCTTAACACCTTGCAGCCAAAGACCTCCCCCCGATGTGGCTTGCACACACTCCTTCATGCACCTCAGACATTATCGCTTCGTATTTTTCTGGCGGTACGCATTTTAACAACGGCGTCGAAAAAACACGGCGATACAAGTGTCCGTCAATGAGAGTATAGTGGCTCGCCTCTCGCCGTTGTTCCTTCGTGCATTGCTCCACTTCCGCCGGGTCCCCCGCCAAGATAGATATTATGGGACCCATCCACGTCGCCCCTCTGTTCACACATGCCATGAGCTCGCCTTCAATGCTTGGGTACGCCAGCGTTTCCTGAATCACACTTTTGTTGTTGCCGGGCTTCCGTATGCTCGCCAATTTGGCCAACGCGTCCGCCCGCTGGTTTCTGCCCGAGGAACATACTGTACCACAACCTCTTGAAAAAGTGTCATCAAATATCGCACCCGCTCAAGGTACTTGATCAGATTGGGATCCTTGACCTGGAAAGTTCCCTTCACTTGATTCTCCACCAATTGCGAGTCCATTCTTATCAACAAACTCCCGATCTTTACTTCCCGCGCCAACTTCAATCCGGCGATGAGAGCTTCATATTCTGCCTGGTTGTTCGTTGCTTTGAACTCGAATTTCAGCGATTGCTCCAATACTAGATCCCCGGTCCTTCTAACGTTACTCCCGCGCCACTGCCGCTACTATTGGGAGGATCCATCTACCAAAGAGAGTCCACTGAGTGTCCACCTTTCAAACTGGTCTGGGGTCAACTCGACCACAAATCAGCCAGTGACTGTGCGCCAACCGTGCCCCGCTTATCATACTGCAACCCATACTCAGATAATTCAACCGACCAAGCAACCAATCTACCTGACAAATCCGGTTTTTGTAACACTTGTCTCAGGGGCAAATCCGTCCGCACCTTCACTGGAAAACTCTGAAAATAAGGTCTCAATCGCCGGGCGATGACGAGGACCGCCAGCGCCGCCTTCTCAATTTTCTGGTATCTGACCTCTGCGCCCTGGAGTGTGTGACTAACAAAATAAACAATTCGATGCTCGCCATCGATCTCCTGTAGTATCACAGAACTCAGAGCGCTATCACTCACAGCAAAATACAAGTGCAGCGGGTGTCCTGTATTGGTTTTGACAAAATTGGCGGTGATGATAGGAGTTCCTTGAGGCGAACAAAAGCTTCTTCACACTCCACCGTCCACTCAATGGCGACATTTTTCCGAGGACACTTGAAAAAAAGGGAAAATCTGTCACCAGACTTGGGAAGAAACCGAGATAAAGCTGCTATTCGCCCTGTTAAACGTTGGACCTCCTTCACATTATAGGGGCTTTTCATCTGCTGAATCTCCTTGCATTTATCTGGGTTTATCTCTATTCCTCTGGATGTGATCATGAATCCTAAAAACTTGCCACCCTGAACACCAAAAGAGCATTTCTCCGGGTTGAGGCGCATATTGTGCTTCCTTATCTCGCCAAATGCTTCTTCCAGATCTTGATGATGGTCCAAACCCCGTACTGATTTAACAATCATATCATCAACGTAAACTTCCATGTTTCTTCCCACCTGCCCAGGAAAAACCCTATCCATCAATCTTTGGTAGGTCGCCCCAGCGTTCTTTAATCCAAACGGCATGGTGCGATAGCAATAGTTGACTCTGGCGGTCATGAAAGCCGTTTTGTCCTCGTCTGCCGGGTGCATGCGGATTTGATGATAACCAGAATAAGCATCCATCAAGCTAAGCAGTTCGTTGCCCGAGGCACCATTAACGAGACCATCAATGCTGGGAAGGGGATACGAATCCTTTGGGCATGCTTTGTTTAAGTCTGTGTAATCCACGCACATTCGCCACTTTCCGTTCGCCTTCTTTACCATCACGACGTTCGCCAACCACGTCGGATATTTCACCTCCCTGATGAACTCTGCCGCCAGCAGCTTGTCAACTTCCTGTTGAACCGCTTTTCCCTTGTCCCCGCCCAAGCGCCGCCTAAGTTGTGAAACTGGCTTGACGCTTGGATTTAATGCTAATCGATGGCAGATGAAGTTTGGATCAATTCCGGGCATGTCCTTGCAGCTCCAAGCAAACAAATCTAAGTTCTCGCCCAGCAACTTTGTCAGGCGCGTCTCTTGTTCGTCCGTCAATCTGGTCCCAATCTTCAAAGTGCGATCGCCAAACTTTAGCGCCTTTGTTTCCTCAATTGGCGTGGGCCTGTTCACTCGCTCCTCGCCACGTGGGTCAAGATCCTCATCCGAAGTTTCAATTTCATAACATCTGTGCCCAACCAACGCACTCTTCTTGCCATACAGGTTGAGGCAATTATTGTAACATTCCCTCGCCGTCTTCTGGTCAACTTTCAGCTTGCCAACCTGTCCATTGCTTAGTGGATACTTGACTGCCAAGTGGGCTGTTGAAATTACAGCACAGAGGCGATTCAGTGTATTTCGCCCAATGATGACATTGTAAGATGCCACCACCTGGAGAACCAGATACCTTACCTTCAAAACCCTGGCACACTCATCTTCCCCAAATATCGTGTCTAGATCAATGTATCCTCGCACCATTACTTGTTCACCTGCAAAACCTACCAAGGTGCCCG